>NC_142931.1:145918343-145990843 GCF_046866305.1 Octopus bimaculoides
TGCTGTTGTTGTGCTTTCTGCTGCTGTTGTGGTTGTTGTTGTGGTTGCTGCTGCTCATTATTATTATTACAGTGTTGTTGCTGTTGGTGGTGGTTGTGGTGGCTACTGTCCCCATCGTCGCCTGGTTTACTCAAACCGACCGCCAACGTTACGTCTTCGCCCATGCTTCTGCGAAAAGTCCCGATCCTAACTGAAGCACAGGAGCAAACCGCCGCCGCTGCTGTAGTACTGGTTGTAGTAGTTCCAGTGGTGCAAGGCCTGCTGTTGATGGTGATGGTGATGGTGGTGGTGGTGGTGGTGGTAGTAATAATAGGTTTGACCACTCACCTCTCTCGCTACACTCTCGCCACAACAACAACATGCGTTTGAGCCAAGTGCTTCTCCACAAAACACTGAGAGGAGCAAGCGAGACGGTAGCAGCAAGGGTAGTAGTGTCAGGGTTACCGCTGCTGCTGCTGCTTGTAGTAGTAGTAGTGATAGTACTACAATACAGGTAGTAGCAGACTAGCTTTCTTTTACCCCCTCCTCTCTGTCTCTCTCTCTCTCTCTCTTTCTGTTACAGTTTCTTTCTCCCTTGTCTTTCTCTTTCTCTCTATAACTTTTTCGCTCTCATTCGCGTCGCGTATACACACACACACACACACACACACGCCCTATTGAGAAACTGCATTCATTCATTAGGCGGAGGAGGAGTGCACACACGCATACGTGTGAGCTCGCGCGTGTATGTGTGTGTATTTGTGTTTGTGTGTGTGTGTGTGTGTTCCTGAACATCTAGTCACATATGTGTGTGTAGGTGCCTCTATATGTGAGAGAGTGTGTGTGTTCGTGCGCGTGTATATTTGTGTGTGAGGTTGCGTGTGTGTGGGTGAATGTGCGTGTGTGAGTGTGTGTGAGTGTGTGCGTATGTGTGTGTGTGTGAGCGTTTGAACGTATAAAAACAGAAAAGTGAACCCCGATACACGTTACAATGTTTATTTATTCGTTCGAAGCTTATAAAAATCACGCCCTGGCTCCGCACACACACAAACAAACACATACACACACACACAAACATAGACACACGTAGTTTGTACAAGGCACGACAACCATACATACATATCTATGTACACGTCAAATACGTCAAATCAAAGGAAATCAATACAATTTGTAGTTTTACACAGGACAGTGACAAACGTTTGCCGAAGAATTGCTACCGTCTGCCTGCCTGCCTGCTTGTCTGCCTGTCTGTCTGTCTATCTGTCTGTCTGACTGACTGCAGTATTGTCACTATTGTCTCTCTTATCCGTTATCCCCCACCTCTCTATCTCTATCTCTCTCCCTCTCCTCTCCCTTTCTCTCTCACTGTCTTTCTGTTTCTCTCTTACTCTTTCTCTCTCTCTCTCTCTCGCTCTCGGTCTCTCTCTCTCTCTCTTTCACTGACTTTCTATTTCTCTTACTTTCTCTCTCTCTCACTGGCTTTCTTATTTCTTTATTGCTGACAAGGGGCTAAACGCAGAGGGAACAAACAAGGACAGACAAAGGGACTATGTCGATTACATCGACTCCAGTGCGTAACTGGTACTTAATTTATTGACCCCGAAAGGATGAAAGGCAAAGTCGACCTCGGCGGAATTTGAACTCAGAACGTAACGGCAGACGAAATACCGCTAAGCATTTCGCCCGGCGTGCTAACGATTCTGCAAACTCTCCGCCTTTCTGTCTCTCTCTCTTACTCTCCCTCTCTCTGTCTTTCTCTTTCACTGTCTTTCTATCTCTCTCTTATTCTCTCCCTCTTTCTCTTGCTCTCTGTCTTTCTCTCTGTTTCACTGTCTTTCTCTCTCTCTCTCTCCCTTGCTCTCTTTCTCTCTCTCTCTCTCCCTTGCTCTCTTTCTCTCTCTCTCTCTCTCTCTCTCTCTCCTTGTCTTTCTCTCGCTCTCTTACACTTTCTCCGCTCCATGCACGCATCACACAACACGAGTCCACGACGCAACCAGCAAAAAATCACAGCTAAATCTCCCTCCGGCCACACCTTACTCTCTCCAAAAATGATGTAAACTGCTTATAGAGTCCAAGACTCACAGTCACAGAGATTAAGAGTGATTCAAATGGATGGCGGGGTGCGGGGAGGGAGGGAATTACCTTTGGTCATCGGTCTGCTTCGCCGGAGATGATTTGGGGTTAAACAACCATTACAAGAGCAACAGCTAGCAACACACTCGCACAATATTATGTATTTGTTAATGCTTTCATGCACATGTCTATCTATCTATCTATTTATATATATATATATATATGTATATATATATATATATATATATATATATATATATATATATATATATGTCTGTCTGTTTCTCGGTCTGTCTATATCTATCTGCCTATCTATCTGTCGATCATGCAGTCTATCTATCTATCTATCTATTAACCTATCTCTATATATATAACGCTAAGCCATCTCATCACTCACCGTTTACACTCTGTCCACTTATAATTATTAATTTGTCATATATGCAAAGGCGTGGTTGTTTGGTAAGATGCTTGCTTCCCAACCACATGGTTCCGGGTTCAGTCCAACTGCGTGACACTTTGCACAAGTATTTAAGTATCTTCTGATACAGCCTCAGGCCGACCAAGACTTTGTGAGTGGATTTGCTAGATGGAAACTGAAAGAAGCCCAGCGTATATATACATGTATATATATATGCATGTGTATATGTATATATATATATATATATATATATATATATATATAAACACACGTCATTTTTGTATCTGGTTTACAAAATTCTTTATGTGAATTCGTGTCTTGAAACAAATTTTGTTGTGTCTGGGGAGAGTCACACTGTCTTGATGCCTTAATATCTAACGCACTCACCGGTTCAATTTCCACTCATTTGTTATTCACATATATAAACATGTTTCCAAAAATTTTCGTTACTTATGCATCCTTGTCAATAGACATTGACTGTCCGTTAGCTAAGCTGCGTTCCTTTGGTCTGTCTGTGCGCATGATAGATAGACAGACAGACAGACAGACAGACAGACAGACAGACAGATAGATAGATAGATAGATAGATAGATAGATAGATAGATAGATAGATAGATAGATAGATAGATAGAGCTGCGAGGTAAGAAGCTTGCTTCCCAATCACATGGTTTCGGGTTCAGTCCTGCTGTGTGACACCTTGGACAAGTGTCTTCTACTATAGCCTTAGTCCGACCAAAGCCTTGTGAGTGGACTTGGTAGACAGAAACTGAAAGAAGCCCGTCGAATATATGCCTCTGTGTATTTGTGTGTGTGTTTGTTCCTCCCTCTCCATACACACAGACACACAGACACACACATATAGATATATATGTATGTATGTATGCATGTATATATATGTATATATATATATATATATATATATATATATATATATATATATGCGTGTTTGTGTTTACATGTACGTATGCATACATGTATGTACGTATGTATCCATACATGTATGTATGAATGTGTGTATGCATGTATATGTATATACGCATTTTTGTGAATTATTATTCATTTTTAAAACGTACTCAATACTACTACTTAGAGTGGAAAATATATTATTTATTGAAAGGTGAGACTTTGAATAAATAATGCCCCATATAATATCCAATGTCAAGACTTAGATATGATCAATATATATTACATATAGATCGACATAGATAGATAGATATGTTTCTTTATTAGCCACACAGGGCTCAACATAGAAGGGACAAAATAGATAGATAGATAGACAGATAGATAGATAGATAGATAGATAGATAGATAGATAGATAGATAGATAGATAGATAGATAGATAGATAGATATGCATCTACACATTTGTGTGTATGCATAAACAAAGTACCAGTCCTGTACTCGCGCCGATTCTGCTCTTCCTCTCACTTTGAAGACATCTACTGTTGTGGTCAGACACGGAGAGGGAAAGCATGTCTCAACTTGCTCCAGACATGACTTATGTTATAACAGCGTCCCTGCGACTCCAACAAGGAGCTAAGTGCCCATCACACACACACACACACACACACACACACACACACACGCTTATTTGTAAATAAATATTTCATCGGCCCCAGTGCCCGACTGGTACTTTATCGCCCCGGCCTCGAAAGAGAGAAAAGGCAAAGTCGACCTCGGCAGAATTTGAACTCAGAATGTAAAGACAGATGAAATGCCGCTAAGCATTCTGCCCGGCGTGCTAACGATTCTGCCAGCTCGTCACCTCTATCTATCTATCTATCTATCTATCTATCTATCTATCTATCTATCTATCCATCTCTTTCTCTCTCTCTCTCTTTCTCTCCCTCCCTTTCTCTTTCTCTCTCTCTTTCTCTCTCTCTCGCTCTCTCTCTCTCTCTCTCTCTCTCTCTCTCACACACTATATGTGTGTGTGTGTGTGTGTGTGTGTATGTTTATTCTCAAACAAGAATACTGTTGACAGCGACTTCGAAGTATCTCTCTTACTCTCTCTCTCTCTCTCTCTCTCTCTCTCTCTCTCTCACACACTATATGTGTGTGTGTGTGTGTGTGTATGTTTATTCTCAAACAAGAATACTGTTGACAGCGACTTCGAAGTATCTCTCTTATTCTCTCTCTCTCTCTCTCTCTCTCTCTCTGTATATATATATATATATATATATATATATATATATATATATATATATATACGCGCACACACACACACACACATATTCACACATACTTCCACACATTTATAGAAACACACACATACATACACACATATATATATATGAGACGGACAGGCCGACAGGCAGCTGAGGAGGATGTTGTGATGTTGATTCTGGATATCCTAATACACGTCTGCTAATCGCTGATATATTTCTTAAAACCGAGATGAAGCATTGAAGCATGTAGTAAACAAAGCTTCCAGTGCGGAGTCTGGCGGAGGAAAAAAAATAAACTCATAAACAAGGGAGATAACTCTAATATGAAACTAAACATTGAATTATTTGGGAAACAATGATGAATGCCGAGCGGATTATGTCTTTTAAAACCGATTAAAGAAAGCAATGGACATAGTTCTTTTTTTTTTTTTCTTTGCTCATCTATTTCTCACTCTAATTCGATAAAAGCTTCATCCGAAACATCGTCAACTTCTTTGCCTTCTGTTTTCTTACCATTCATTGTGTCCAACATTTCGCTTATATTTTGTTCTCTACCTTCTAACTTCTCTGAATTTATGTCTGCTCATTATAAACTCTCACGTTGTCCACTGACCGTCTCCTATTCTTTTTGTTCCACTTGAGCTATTTAACGTATAGACAGACACACGGAGAGAGCGATAGATAGATAGATAGATAGATAGATAGATAGATAGATAGATAGATAGATAGATATGTTTCTTTATTGACCACACAGGGCTTTACACAGAGGGGACAAAATAACAAGTAGAACTTTTCTTTTGAGGAAGAAGAGAAAAAAAGTGGGTCGAATTTCGATCAATAGGGATCGTGGAGAAAAAGAAAAGCAGATCAATAGGGATCGTGTATCACAGAAATGTCAATGTAAAAAGGGAAAACAGATTAGGTTTATCCGTGGAAATAACCTAACCACTAGGCCACGCCCCTTATTATCATTCTTATTATTGTTGTCGTTGTCGGTGTTGTCGTTGTTATTTATTAATAATAATAATAATAATAATAATAATAATAATAATAATAATGATAATAATAATGATAATAATAATGATGATGATGATGATGATGATGATGCAGGCTGGCAGAATTGTTAGCACGCCGGATGAAATGCTTAGCTGGTATTTCGTCTGCCGTTACGTTCTGAGTTCAAATTCCGCCGAGGTCGACTTTGCCTTTCATCCTTTCGGGTCTTGTGCCTATAGTAGAAAGGATCATTATTATTATTGTGTATGTGTGTGTGCCAAAGTACTTGCCAAACTCGTCGTCAAAAAAAAAAAATCACTAGAGCTGCTTGCGTAGAGAATGAAATGGAAGATTCTGAAATATTTCCGAAAATACCTTTAATGCAGAACCGAACATACCTGTATGTATGTACATACACACATTTATACTTATATACATTCACACACACACACACACACACACACGCACATATACACACACTCACACACACACACACACGCACATATACACACACTCACACACACACACGCATACACATATATATGTACATATATATATATATATATATTTGCGGTTTACTATCAGGGAGTGAATAATTATTACAATTAAAAGGGTAAAGGTTTATCAATTTATTAATTTATTAATAAATTAACAATTAATAATTTTTACCAAGCCCTTCGGTATGTAAACACCATTATCGGTGGAGAACTTATTTAAAAGTTCTTATACATTTATAAACATAATTAAGGGATCAGCAAACAGTTGCTTCACCACATACCGAAGTTCAGAAATAGCAGCTAAAAAGCTGAGACTCCAACAGATAGCATTACTTGTAACTTGGTAAAAATTATTAATTGTTGATTTATTAATAAATTAATAAATTGATAAACCTTTACCCTTTTAATTGTAATAATTATTCACTCCCTGATAGTAAACCGCAAATTTTTCTGCGGTATTGCTTGTGATGCACATGGTAATTTCTTGAGGAGGAATAGTGGACTGGCTGGCCTATGTAGGTTCGGATGTGGTCTCAGGTTGTGCCGATGCATGACGTTCACTCGTTCATGCATGCACAGTTTGCTAGCACCGTCGAATTTACAACTAGAATATCATACCGATGAAGGAAATGGAGTGTTATCGCTCATAATCCAGAAACGCGTCTATGATTAACTTCTGTGTAAATATATATATATATATATATATATATATATATGTGTGTGTAGAGAGAGAGAGAGAGAGAGAGAGAGAGAGAGAGAGAGAGAGAGAGAGAGAGAGAAAAGAGAGAGAGATAGAGAACACAAACGCATATACGCACGCATAGCCACACAAACACACACACAAATGCCATCTTATTTAAGGGACCATATGTTATCTTGATTGCATTGAAGCCAAACGGGACCCAACTGGATCAAAGCCGCCAACCCGAGTATCACTCATTTTGACACAAAGAAGTGGTGGGAGGGGCCGATTTCATTCCAAAGTTTATTATTATTATTATTATTATTATTATTATTATTATTATTATTATTATTATTATTATTATTATTATCATTGGACACTGCGATAGGTCGAACGTCCATTTTAGCTTTTTATTGGAAATTAGTGGAGGAAAAGTGCGACGATGTTCTTGCAGAGACCTTAGGTGTCGAAGAAGATCAGCCAGCTGCTCTTTTCGGGAGAACTTTCAGGCCTGATGGATAATTTCCCAAAATCTCTGGCCTGGCAGTGCTACCGGGAAGCTTTGCCTGTTCGAGATAAACTTTACAGGTACAGAAGTGCCGTCAGCCGAGCATGTCTGAGATGCACGCAGGACGACGAGACGGTGCTGCATGCACTCATCCAGTGCCCGAGCATTGCTGACCTTTGGGTTTATGTCGAACACCTGCTGTCGCATGTGGGACGGATCCGTCTGTCAACTGAATCCACCGTGAAGATCGTCCCGCCGCCATCCTTTAACCGGGAAGGAAAGACTGTTTTTATATGCCTGGTGGCCATAGTGAAAGAGATTGTATGTTCGACGAGATTGAAGGGGTTGAAGACAAACACTTTTCTCTTTGGCCAAACCCATGGTTCTTTATGGGGTTTTTCCATGAGCAGCCCTCAAATGTTTCCTCCCAAATGAGAATCACACATTGTTGACTTTTTTAAACTTTTGTTAGTCTTGTTTACACGCAAAACCATCACAACACACTCACACACACACATACACATTCTTTGTTTTATCCTGTACTGTCCATAATGTTTTTCTTAATGTAAACCCTTGTGGTGGTTTTAGGAGGGCTGACGTGTTCAAATATAGCAACATGGAGACAAAGTTTGTATGCAAGGAGACAAAAACAGGGGCAGAACAGAAAATTTAGGTTCGTTGTTTGTATTTGTAAGTATCTGAAGGGCGGATGGGATTAGAAGGAGACTCGTTGGCTGCTATTTCTAACGAGTCGAGTCGAGTTTCACCGCGTAGAAAGTTTTTCATTGGTTCCTTTACTTGTGGTATTGTGAACCAAATGTGCTTAATGATGCAGCATGATGCAATGTGATGCAACGTGATGCAATGTCTCGTAGTGAAGTGTGGAGCTGTGTGATGTGATATAACCTGGTAAAGTGCAGAGCAATAAGTACGGTGCAATGAGGTGCACTGCGGCACAGTATGATATAATACGACGCTGGTGCCGTGTGAAGTTGAGTAATGTGGTACTGCTTGGTACAGGGGTGCAGTGTAGAGCGGTATAGTATATAATGTGGCTTTGTGGTCAAGAAATTCAGGTAAGAACGTGAGTTCAATTCCCTGCGCTGGAAATCACTTTATTGCATGTTGCTGCAGTCAACTCAGCTGACAAAAATGAGTTGTACCTGTAATTCAAAGGGGCCAGCCTTGTCACAATCAGTGTCACACTGAATCTCCCTGAAATCTACATTAAGGCTACGCGTGTCTGTGGAGTACCCAGCTACTTGCACACTAATTTCACGAGTGCACTGTTCCTTTGATCGGATCAAATGAAACAGCCCTCGTCGCAACCGACGGAGTGCCAATTTATAATATAATGTGGTCTACTGTTGAGCAGTCTAGATTGGTATGGTACATTCTAGTGTGGTGTTGTGAATGATATAGCATGGTATGCAGTGTGGTTGTCTTGGTTCGCTCAGACTGGCAAAACTAGGTTATCTCTGACCTTTCACCTGAGAAACAATTTAATCATTGACTGAGATAACAATATGGGGAGAAAGGCGGTGCGGAGCTGGCAGACTCGTTAGCACGCCGGGCGAAATGCTTAGCGATATTTCGTCTGTCTTTACGTTCTGTGTTCAAATCCCGCCGAGGTCAACTTTGCCTTTCATTCTTTCGGGGTCGATAAATTAAGTACCAGTTGTGTACTGGGGTCGATCTAATCGACTGGCCTCCTCCCCAAATAATTCGGGCCTTGTGCCTAGAGTAGAAAAGAATATATATATATATATATATATATATATACATATATATATATATATATATATACATACACACACATATGTTTGTAAATAAAACATTGATAAACTTTTATAGGTTTCGACTAGTATAGGCCCAGGCCATGTTTAACTTAAAAGCATCACCTGGTGATGCGTTTATGTATGTATGTATGTATGTATGCATGCATGTAGGTGTTTATGTATGTGTGTATGTATGTGTGTGCGTATATATATATAATAATGATTGTTTTCATGTCCGGTTACAATAAAAAGAATTTTACGTTAATCTTAGGATTTATTATTCTTTAACAAGAATATTATTGAGAGTGATTTCAAAGTATTGGCCAGCTAAGCCATCATCGTACTCTGTGTGTGTGTGTGTGTGTGTGTGTGTGTGTGTGTGTGTGTGTGTGTGTGTGTGTGTGTGTGCCTGTTCGCCCGTGTTTAAGTATAAGTATATATATGTACACGCGTCTGCATGACATTAGACACTCTGCCAAGTTGTAAAGACACTCCCCCACACACATACATACATACACACACTATCACCACCCTCCACCACCCCAGCCCATCCAATGCCTGCCCTCCCCCCCACACACACACATACACACTTTTCCATATTGTTATCTCAGTCATTGATTAAATTATTCAGCAGGTCAAAGGTCAGAGAAAGTTCACTGTAGCCAGTTTGGTTTAGGTTTGGATCAAAGACGACACTGCATCAACAACATCGCATCATGCAATACCACCCCTGATTAGTCTCTACACTACAGCGCCCCCCACCGCACCAGGTCACGCCTCAATACACACCACGCTGCATGAAGGCCTCCACTCTACATTGCATCACACCTAAATGCACCACACATAGCGAATCTTGTTAAATTTCTCTAAGCTGTAGAGCAGTATATATTAAAAATGGGGAAGGCCGGTTTATGGACGGGAAACCTAAGGTAATCTCACAAACCGGCCTTCCCCATTTTTAATATATGTGTGTGTGTGTGTGTGTGTGTGTGTGTGTGTGTGTGTGTGTGTGTGTGAGTGTGTGTGTGTGTACGTGGGGGGGGGGGGGGCAGTGGTTAGAGAAGAGGACTTGCGGTCGATCGATCGCGGGTTCGAATTTCAGACCGCGCGATGCGTGTGTTTATGAGCGAAACACCAAAGCTCTACGCGGCTCCGGCTGAAGATAATGGCGAACATCTGTTGACTCTTTCGCCACAACTTTCTCTCACTCTTTCCTCCTGCATCTAGCAGCTCACCTGTGACGGACAGGTGTTCTGTCCAGGTGAGGAACCTATACGCCAATAAAACCGGGAAACTGGCCCTTATGAACCAGACATGGCTCGAAATGGAACAAACAACAACAATATATATATATGGCCTAGTAAATAGGCTGTTGGACTCACGATCGCTAGATCGCGGTTTGGATTCCTTGACCGTTATGTTCTTGAGCAAAACACTTCATTTCACGTTGCTCCAGTCCCCTTTTCGATCAGTAGGGTGGAGATCATTGGCCTGCGTGCCTCGCCAGCGGGGTGGTGTCATTCGAAGGCTAAAACAATGCAAAGCGCATTGTGACCAGCGATGTGTAACAACATCTGATAGTCTGGTCGGTCACGTGATCACGTGATATATATTCTGGATGTTCCGTTGGATTAAAGGAATACGAGGTGCCAAGAGGATATTTCCATTGACTCGCTGTTACATGGGAGAACAATTATCGAAAGTATTAAACATGCTGTCAAGCCATACGAATGATGGCTGAGGTTTCAATGTTCCACGGAACTTGCAATGGATGCGGGCGACGAGAATGTCACGGTTTTCCGGCTAAATCCACGAAGTCCTACAAAGCTGCAATTGAACTTGGGGAGAATAGCAGAAGAATGAAATTTTGCCGACTGCTGAGGGAAGTAGAGAATGCTTCATCTTGCATAGGGCTGAGGTACCTTAGAGAAAAAAAAACCAATGCCGAGAGCGAAAAATGATGTCCTTTTTTCCAAAAAATGCCTCAAATAAAGTACTGAATTTTGTTTTTCTCTTGAATATGCGCTGTTGAAATTGGGTGCGTCTTATACGCCGGCGCGTCTTTTAAGCCTTCAAATATAATATATCTTTTATAAGCATTTAAGCAAAATAATCGTTGTGTGTTTGTTTCTGTCCTTGGTTTGGTGAGGCGACCGAACGAATGGCAGAACGGGGTAGAAAAAAAAAGCATGCTATGGTGTGAACCGAAAGAAGCTCCACCGTCCCAAGATGATATCAATGTTGTTGGCTAAGAGTTGGGAGTTGGGGTGGGGGGTCTTTGCTGACGGAAGGTACCTAAATGGTTGTGAATTCCAGTGGACGGGTAATCGAAAAATAAGTCCCGCTGGGTAAACTGAATGCAAAATATTTATGAATCTAAAAATATCAACTCTCCTCGTCACATTCCACTCTCCCCAACACACACACACGCACGCAAGCACGCACACACAGAGTACGTATAGGCACATACCTACACACACATATGTAACACATTCGTACACACACATGCACGTGTTCCATTTCGTAACCAGTGATAAGATAATGAAAATAAATGTTGAAGCCACACCTTGCTGACTTTATACATTTGTCGCTTTTGCTGATAGCATGCACATTGACTAAGACTAACGTCCACTCTGTGTGTGTGTGTGTGTGTGTGTGTGTGTGTGTGTGTGTGTGTGTGTGTGTGTGTGTGTGTGTGTGTGCGTTGTGTAGGGGAGGGGTGTAGTCTATGTTGCGTGTGGTGTGTGTGTGCATGTGTGTGTAAGGGGGTGTAGTCTGTGTTGCGTGTGGTGTGTGTGTATGTGTGTGTGAAGGGATGTTGTCTGTGTTGCATGTGGTGTGTGTGCGTGTGCGCATGGTGTGTGTGATGTGAGTGTGTGTATATGTATGTGTTTGTGCCTTTGTCTGTGTCTGTGTCTGTTTCAGAGTGTGTGTTTGTGTGTTGCGTGTGAGGGGTGTGTGTGTGGTGGGTTGTGTGTGTGTGTGTGTACTGTCTGTGTACGTATGTAGTGTGTGTGTGTGCGTGTAGTATGTGGGGATGGGGTTTTCTCTATGTGTTGTGTGTGTATGTGTGTGTGTATGTGTGTGTGTGTGTGTATTCCTGTGTATGTTTCGCTCAGTGTGTTGTATGTGTTTGCACGTGGGTGTGTCTGTGCGTGTGTTTTCTTAACTCTACATGTACCTCTGCGTGTATGCGTGCATATGTACCTGTCTGTATGCGCTCACGCGCGCGCGTGTGTGTGTGTAGTGTGTATGTGTGTGTGTGCGTAACGCTTTTTCATTATAATCATTTTTCTAATGAAATTTTTGATAAAAAATTAAGATATGGTGGTGTAAGGGGTTGTAGGGTGCTGGTGGGGTTTAGAGGAGGTGGGGTTGCAACAGATGTAGTGTGATTGGTTGGTTGGCTGGCTGGTTGGCTGGTTGGCTGGTTGGTTGGTTGGTTGGTTGCTGCTGCTGATGCTGCTGCTGTTAAACGCTATGAGAATCCTAATGGTGAAGACCTAACTATCAAATGATCCTAGCCAAAGCCGGATTAAGACCCAGAGAGGCCCTAAGCACTTAAAAGATCTTGGAGCCCCCAAATATAATTCAAAATAGAAAATAATAGATTAAAATTACGACGTTTCATATACGAATGCGTATGTAAACAATGCGATCGAAGATGGAAGAAATAGGTGATGGGTGTATGTGCAGGTTTCTGGAGTTATTGCTCTTTCATCAGTTCCATATCCAACCCATTAACTATAAACGAAGACATTACTTAAAGAGCCACCAAAAATAGCAGCGTAACACAACTGGATGGGTCGATTGTAGAGCTGAAGAAATAGCAATAACTCCTGAAATATGCATATACCCCACCAACTATCTATTTTTCTATCTTCGATTGCATTGTCTACATGGACGAATTCGTATGTGAAGCGTTGTAACTTTCAGTGTTGGCTCTAATTTCTATAGAAAATAGTTGATCTGTTTATTATAAATAAATAGGCAAATAGGTCTGTTATGAGCCTACAGGTTCATTAAGCTGGACCTTATCCCGTCTCCAATGACGTATAAGCAATTGAGTGTACTATATTTCACCTGAATGAGACGACAGTCCTTCGAATGGTTAAATCCTACCTACTGCTGCTGGTACCCAGTTTCAGCTGAGCAGACTGGAACAAAGTGAAACGAAGTGTTTTCTTCAGGAACACAACGCGCCGCCCGGTCTGGGAATCGATACCACGAACTCAAGATCGTCAGTCCAACACACAGCCAAGTAGGTCGCGCGTCTTCACAGATCTATTGTTCATCATTACCCAACAACAGCTGAGATATTTGTTATTCAACAACATCAACAGACACATCTGTAATTCAACCAACACCAAGAGATACAGTTGAGCTACTTGTTATTCAACCGACCTGTTATTCAACCGACTTGTTATTCAACCGACTCTGAACAGATGCAACACAGTTTAGTTATTTGATACTCAGCCATCATCGTCGTATATTTTCTTTCTTCAGTTTCTGTTTTAACTTGACATACCGTGTCCTTAAACAAAAACCTGCCCACTCACACTAGATGCACTCGGCTGTGAAATATGTCAAACATCAAGAATGATGGGGTGTTTCTTGGTTTTGTTTCTTTACTATTTATATCTTTTTCAAAGCCAAAAAGCCAAAAGACACAGTTAAACAAAGCCTCACATTCGGTGACGGAGTTGAAAAATGTGGGGGGGGGGGGGATGTGTGTGTTAGTTGACAGCAGATGAGTTATGAGAGAAAAGAGTCCAGGGATCATCCTGTTAATAGTTAAGAGTATTTTAAATCTATGTAGGAGTAGATTAAACACGGGTTATGAGGGAAAACAGGTCTTAGGTCATGATATCAAGGGGGAGAATATTTAAAGTGTATGTTTGACAAATAGATATGGATACTGGGGGACCGCTTTTTAATCTGAATGAAGGAGCTCAGCAAGGGAGAATATATTGAATAAGTACAAGGCTTAAAAAATACAAACTGGGGTCTTTTCGTTCGACTAGAGTTCTTCAAAGCGCTGCCCCAGCATGGCCGAAATCTAATGACTGAAACAAGTAAAAGATTAAAGATAACAGAAGCCCATAATAGCCTTTTTTAATATAGGCGCAAGGCCTGGATGGTTCCAAATTTCGGTACATCATTAGCAATTTTAGAAGAGCGAGTAAATCTGTTCTATCGTCCCCAGTATTTGACTGGTATCTATATTACAAATCCGGAAAGGATGAGAGGCAAAGGTGACCTCAGCAGGATTTAAATTCAGAAAGTAAAAAGTCAGACTAAATGCTGCTAAACATTTCTTTTTCCCTTTTCTTTTCTTTTTTTTACTCTTTTATTCTTTTTTTTTTTCTCTCTGTCTTTCTTCCCCTTTTTCTCTATCACTTGACTTTGTAAATGGACAATTTCGTGTGCTTATTTTAATGGCCTATCAATGTATACAGTGCGCTTCTCTGCCCTAGGTGTCAGGAAGATACTCGGCAAGAAATGGAAACAATTGAAAGATGATATTGAAAATAATAATAATAATAATAATTATTATTATTATTATTATTATTATTATTATTATTATTATTATTATTATTATTAGGCAATATCACTGAGCTAAATGACATGATATATGCTGCAGCCACAAAAGAAGCAGGATACTCACTCAAACCCATCCGAACAGGAGTTCTACCACCCAAACAGACCTTGTGGATAAATAACATCCAGAACAAAATTAAAAAAAAGAGAAAAGATTTATCGATTTTCAACGAAATTAGTAAACAATCAACACTACTAAGTAACAAGAAGAAAACAAAAATACTGTACAAATACAGCATTACAGAAAAAGACTTACCTGAGGCAAAAGAAAAACTAAAGCAAGACATCCTTGCCAAAGCACAGAGGATCCGCCGGTATGAGAAACGCCAACGTTTCTTTGAACAAAACAAACAGTTCAAATCCAACCCCAAAAAACTCTACCAAGAACTGGGTAAAAATAAAATAGACATTACTTCAGCACCAACAGCAGAAGAACTAGAGAAATTCTGGAAACAAATATGGTCGGTGAAGCAACAACCCCAAAAAAGGACCATTAAAACAACGAACTTAGCACCTGAGCAACTCTGGGCCCCTATAACAACTGAAGAGGTCACCCAGACACTGCAAAGACTAAGCAACTGGAAAGCACCTGGACACGACAAGATCCCCAATTTCTGGTTAAAACACCTGCCAGCAATGCATAAAAAGCTGGCAGAAAACTTTAACAACATAATAGCAGATCCAGAGACAATGCCTGAATGGCTCACAAAAGGGAAAACCATCTTAATCCCCAAATCCACGGAAACGGAGAAACCACAAAACTATAGACCTATAACCTGTCTCCCTACGATCTACAAAGCCTTTACTGCAATAATATCGCAGAGATTGAGTAAACACCTGGAAAATAACAACCTGTTTCCAGAAGAGCAGAAGGGATGCTGCAAGGGCTCATACGGCTGTAAAGATCAATTATTGATCAATAAAGCCATAACTGAAGACAGCCGCAGAAAGAAGAAAGGCCTCAGTATGGCCTGGGTGGACTACCAAAAGGCTTTCGACAGTGTTCCCCACACGTGGATTCTGGAAACACTAGCCATAAACAAGGTGGCACCAATTATCATAAAATACATAGAGCACTCAATGAACAAATGGCAGACAGTGTTACAGCTCCAAACAAAAGAGGGACTTGTGAAAACGAAAGCCATCCCCATTAGAAGAGGAATATTCCAGGGAGACACGCTCTCTCCACTCCTGTTCTGCCTGGCACTCACACCTTTAACAGAATTGCTAAATAGAACTGGATGCGGTTACAAATGGTATGGAAAAACAGTCAGCCACCTTCTATATATGGATGACCTAAAATTATATGCAAAAAACGACAAAGAGCTAGAAACACTACTACAGACAGTACACGGCTTTACCAAGGAAATAGAAATGAAATTCGGATTAGAAAAATGTGCCAAAGCAACCCTGAAAAGAGGAAAATTAGTTAAAAGTAGCAATATAACACTAGATAAAGCCAATGAAATAAGAGAACTAGACGAAAGCCAACCATATAAGTATTTAGGAGTCAATGAACTAGATAGGATACAACATACACAAATGAAAGAAAAAATAAAGAAAGAGTACTATAGACGAGTTAGATCAATACTAAAAACAGAGCTCAATGCTAAAAACAAGATAATGGGTATCAACACTTTAGCTGTCCCAGTTATAAGCTACAGCTACAACATCCTTAACTGGACACTAAACGAACTATGTAAAATAGACAGGAAAACAAGAAAAATAATGACAGGATATAGGATGCACCACCCAAAATCTGACATAGAAAGGCTATATATACAACGCACAGAAGGTGGCAGGGGTCTTATACAGCTAGAAAACTATTATAAAATAACCACTATAGGACTGCAAAAATACCTACTCCAGAAGCAAGGGAAACTAATACAAATAGCCACAAAACACGAGCAAAACAAAAAACTGTTTTCAGTATTTAAGGAAGCTGACAAATACAAACAAGAAATCAATCTACCTAACAAATACGAAGAAGAAGAAGAAGAAGAAACAACAAAAGCTATAAAACAAATGAAATCCAAACTAAAACTAGAACAGCAACGGACCATGATAAAACGATGGCAAGAAAAGCCCCTACATGGTAAATACTGGGCTAAACTAAATGCGAAAGAAATAGACAGAGAAAAATCCCAGCAATGGCTGAGAAGCTCAGGACTCAAAGCAGAGACTGAAGGATTTTTAATTGCTGCACAAGACCAAAGCCTCCCCACCAGAAATTACCAAAAACACATAATGAAAAGAAATATAACAAGTAACTGTAGAATATGTGGAGATCGACAAGAAACAATAAATCATATTATCTCTGGCTGCCCAGTCCTGGCTAAGAAGGAATATATCCACAGACACGACAGAGCTGGGACCTATATACACTGGAAGCTATGCCAACATTATGGAATAACAACAGAAAAAAGATGGTATAAACACACGCCAGAAAAGGTCACAGAAAACGAGAAAGCAACCATACTCTTGGATATGCCAATACACACAGATAGAGAAATTAAGGCAAATAGACCAGATATAGTTGTCAAAGATCATGAAGAAAAAAAATGCTTTCTAATTGATGTATCAATACCAGCAGATGACAACGTTTCTCTAAAAGAAATGGAAAAACTTTCAAAATACAAAGACCTGGAAATAGAGATAACTCGAATGTGGAATCTAAAAACAGAAACAATTCCTATCATAGTAGGTGCCTTAGGTATAATAAAAAAAATATTCAGACAAATACATAACAAAAATAGCAGGAGTTACAAATATATATAACATACAGAAAATTGCACTACTGGGTACTGCACACATCCTACGCAAAACACTTTCAATACAGTAAACATAAGAGCACCACAGCAAACCACAGCACATACCCAAGGCGCACAGAGCTGCGCTCGGTAGTGAAGTGAAAGCACGTTATAAAAATAAAACTACTGAATAATAATAATAATAATAATAATAATAATAATAATAATAATAACATCTTTACGAGTATTCATTTTGAATATTTACTCATATATATATAACGGTGGTGCCCCAGCATGGCCGCAGCTCTCAAGCTGAATCTAGTAAAAGAAAAAAAATATAAGTATGTGTGTGTGTATGTACATATATGTGATTGTATATATATATATATATATATATATATATATATATATATATAAATAATTTGTGAAAGTTATCATGTCTGCTTTTCAATGGGGGACATAAATGTAATCAGTACCTTTACGAAAGCCTCCTCTTACTACTACCGTTTCCAGTAGATGCCAAATTCACGAACGTATTGTTCAAATATCTGCAATAAAAATGCAATCACGATGTAAAGTCTCTTTCACACCCAAACGGTGGCGGTGAGGGGAGGAGGGGGAGGAGGCAGATAAGTTGAAAAGGCGTCTCGCTTTTCTACGAAACGACTCCACACAAAGATGACACGACAAACGTCCATTTTGGAAAGTAACCCAATATTTTTTACGAAACACCCGAGCTCGCCAAAAGTCACGTCCCTTCGACTCAAAGCACAACCGTAAGAGCAACAACAATAACGACGACGATGATGTTGATGATGATGATGATGATGATGTTGATGGTTTCTTTTATTTACCAACAAGGCGAATGATTAAGGATGACTCAATAACAAAGACAGACACAAGGGGCTGTGGGGGGAAGGAGCGGGGGTGTTTACATTGCAAAATGAATAAGAAACACGTGGAATATAAATATGAATGGAATAAGTAATAAAGCGAAGTTGTGTAACCTCGTGGTTGGAGTGTTGTTCGCAAGATCGCAGTTTCGATTCCCGGTTGGGCAGCGCGTTAAGTTCTTGAGCAAGACACTTCATTTCACGTTGCTCCAGTCCACTCAGCTGTAAACGGATAGCCCTGCGACGGACTGGCGTTCCGTTCAGGAGGGAAGGTCGTGATCTCGGTCATGAAAACAAGGTTACTGGCATTATGAGTCCTGGAACTTGAGACTGCAATATATCCAAAACATTTGAAGAAGGAACTGCACAGGTTCAAGAGTCCGTGAACGCCAGGAGCAAGTCTCCTCTTCAACAGACGGTCTCCAGCCAATAACTGTATTTCGTATATTTAGAACTATTCCTTCCACTCCTGCTATTTTTCGCTTATAGCACCATGTTTCAATAAATACCCTTGAGAACACCAATTCCTTCCATTTCAACCGAAACTGAAAAAAGTCGACGATGAGAGAGGAGGAAGAGGAGGAAGAGGAGATGGCGGAATGCTTGAAGAAGATAGACAAGGCTTTGGAGGAAAGAAGCTTTGCTGCGGCGACGGAAGAAGAGTGCGTAGACGTAAGGCTGGAGGACATAAAATAAGTTTAAAGGAATGCTTGAAGGAGAAGGGAACGAAGTGAAGGTGCCCCCCTCCCCTGCCCAAAGAAGTTTTGAAAGAAACTGCGGAAAAAAATAGTAATATATCGAATTTACTCAGTGGAAGCCAGAAAAGTTGAAAATACGTCAATGGTACAAGTAGAAAAGGCGTTGAGACCAGTCTAGCAAGGGATTTTGTACCTTGCCAGAGGAAAGAAAATTGGAATGGTAGAGGTGCGGTTTCGGGAAGTAGTTACCGGCAGGGTGCATTCAGCAACACCGCTGAAAACTAATGAGGTAGTTCTTCTGTCCGTTTACCTTGGCAGAAGTAGAGGGAATACTCCCAGAGGTTGATGTAGCCTGGCTGCTAGGCGTGGAGGAGAAGGTGGTGGTCCTCCAAGCCACCAGAACTCCCCCATAGGAATTGGCAGGGACAAACCCTGGATATGGTAGTGCAAGTCGCTGAAGAAGATTTGGAAAAGACGGTCGAGAATATAGCAGTTGGAAACACAACGTTGAAAGTTAGTGGATGGAAGGATACCGAGATGCTACAAATGTGGACTGAAAGGCCACATTAGATCGGAGTGCCCTCCACCAACAGAAAAGACTAAAGAGCATGAAAAAGTGGTGGATGCCCCAAAGCCCGTGGAGGAGGAGGTAAGAGATGTGGCACTGCAGAGTACCAGTATCGAAGAAGAGGAGACAAGCACCAACTGGAAGATAGCAGGAAAGAAGAGGAAAAAAAGGAAGCCACATGCCTACCCGGCCCTCACCCACACCCACTCCCTACAGGCACCAACCCTCTCCATGCCCCACTTGACATGAAGACAAGCACACAGGAGCCCCAAATTTCCCCACCCTCGCCCTTGAAAAAACATGATATATTGTATAGTTGAGAAAAGGAAGAACTATGACAAAACAGACTTGTGGGACAATGCTATAAAAGTGGGTGTATTATAACCTCGGACCAACCAAAGACATGTGACAGGATATAGTAGAGGGAAACTGAAAGAAGCCCGTCGTGTGTGTGTGTGTGTGTGCGCCTTTGTCCCCCACCACCGCTTAACAACCGGTGCTGGTGTGTTTACTTTCCCGTAACCTAGCGATTCGGCAAAAGAACCGATAGAATGAGTATCTGGCTAAACAAATAAACAGTTCTGGGATCGATTTATTCAACTAAAAAAATCTCCCAGCATGGCCGCAGTCTAATGACTGAAACAAGTAAAGGCTAAATATTTTAAAGAAATTCGTCTCAAAGTGAAAAACGAGGGATCGAATCACTGAAGCAAATTTAATAAACAGTTTTTACCCCCAATTAGACAGACACTCCTCTGGTATATTATATTAACCAGGTGAAGTGGGACACACATCCTCCTGGCTATTCAAACAACTTCCTTGTTGCTCTTTTTCTTAATATATTCGTTTATAATTTAATTTTTGTCCTCTTTTAGATTAAACCACCTGCCACAGGAATTTCGGCTGCCTTTGTGTGCATGTGTGTGTGGGTGTTTGCAGACGTATATATGTGTATATGTTTGAGTGCGTGTATGTGTGCGTGCGGATGTGTGTATGTGTGTATCTGTGTATATGTTAGTGTGAATGTTAGTGCGTGTATGCATGTGTGCATGCGGATATGTGTGCATGTGCAAGTGTGTGTATATGTGTTTATGTGTGAATGTTAGCGCGTGTATGTGTGCGTGCGGATATGTGTATGTAAGTGCGTGTATCTGTGTATATGCGTTTGTGTGTATATGTTTGAGTACGTGCGGATATGTGTATGTATGCAAATGTATCTGTGTATATGTGCTTATGTTTGTGTGCGTATGTGTGCGTGCGTGTGAATGTATGTGTTTGCGTGTTGCCGTGCATGTTTGTGCGCGTGTATGTGTTTGTGTGCGTGTGTGAGCTGTGTGTGCGTGTGCGCGTACCTGACTGCATGTGCTATTGTTAGTGGTATGTAGCCCAAGGTGAACCGTCGCCATCCCATCTGTTTGTGTATCAGACACTACACACAGACAGACAGACAGACAGACAAGTTGTAGGTACGTCTGTTTGTCTGCCTGCCTGTTTATGTGTCAGCATGTTGTTGTTGTTGTTTTTTAACCCCTGGCAGACCTGTATTAAGACCCATAGAGGCCTTAAAGCCCTAAACACTTAAGATCTTGGTGACCCTGTGTATATGTAATTCAAAATATAAGCAACAATAATCCACAAAATAAATTATTTTTCAAAATGAAACAAAACAATGACAGAAAAATAATCTTTATTTTTGTATAAACTTCCACTTTTTATTAGAAAAATTTTCTATTTTATTTTATTTGACACCATGAACACTTCGAGATTATATTCCCGATCATACAAACCATTTTGAATATTACTTTAGCAAATTTAAGGTGATTTCTTTTGTGCCGTAAACCATCTACCATTTCTGTGGTGCCCCACCCCACACACATGCACACTTTCCTTGATGAATTAAATACACGCTTATTTTGCTTAATGGTTAATCCAGCGCTGACTACAGGCCGCTGATGATCATCTTATTAGGTTGTATATATATATATATATATATATCGTGTACGATATTATCCAAGTTGTTTGCATTTTTTTCAGAGTGCATGATTGACTTCAAAGAGATTTAACTACTGATTCTAGCAAGTCGAGGACCGCATTGTCAAATGCGCGCGCGAGCGTGCGTGTGTTTGTGTCGCAGGAACGTTAATTACTTCATTCATTCTTTCATTATGGCTGACTTCTATAGCCTAAAAGTTTTGAGATGGAATTGACACAAAATTCCTCTTAATGAAAACTCTTATAAGGTGGGCAACTTTGGAGCGACCTCAGCGAAAATTTAGTTTATATAAATAAGACCCCGACACGTTACAGCAGCATAATTTGCTGCTGTAACGTGTCTAGGAAAGAGATGATGATTTGGTTTAATCCATCGTATAAATTTGCAGTCACCACGAACACAGGCGAGAATTTTCAACTTGAACGAGATCTTCCGGAGGCTTGTGTAAAATCTGTAAAATTGGTCTTCAATGGGATATTCCACATAAAGTATTGTCCGATAATGTTCCTGGGATCAATTGTCTGATCAATACATCCTTTACCTGTCCTGAATCCTGCTTTCTTTTCCCTCGGTTTTTTGACCGAGGCTGATTCAATCCATTTAACTCTTTTTTGTCTTTTACTTGTTTCATTCATTTGGTTGTGGCCATGCTGGGGCACCACCTTGAAGTTTTGGCCGAATGAGTCCGCCTTAGTTCTTATTTTTGTTAAGCCTGGTACTTATTCTATCGGTCTCTTTGCTTTGAATTTGCTTCAGAAAGAGGTCTATGTTTGTGATGGTTAGTTAAGGTGTTTGTGATGGTTAGTTGGGGTGGGGGCGTTAGGAGTGTGGCTTGGATGTCAAGGGGGCGGCAACTCGAAAGAGTTTGGGAACCACTGCTGCACTAGGCCATGTGCTTCCACGCAAATCAATCTTGCTAATTTGGCTGAATATTAGTTTGTCAATAATTTAAAGAGATTGATGTGGTGAGCAGGCAGAATCGTTAACACGTCAGACAAAATGTTTAACAGCATTTCGTCCGACTTTACACTCTGTGTTCAAATTCTGCCGAGGTTGACTTTGCTTTTCATTGTTTCGTGGTCGATAAAATAAATACCAGTTGTCTAATGGGTCAATATTATCGACTTAACCATTCCCCGAAATTGCTAGTCTTGTACCTAAATTTGAAACCGATTTAAGGAGAGATTAGTATGAAGTTATATTTTTAAGCAGGCTGTCAGAGCAATCTCCTTATTTTTCTGTGCGCCAAGAGAATAAGATATATTCAAACACAAACACGTTACAACTTAGTCTAACTCGATTAAGTTGTGTGTCTGCAACAGCAAAATAGCCCTGGTTTGCTTGTTACCACGGTGTAAGGACACAAGGCTATATATGTAACCAACTTTTACAATGATATAAATCAAATTGAAAAGATAGAACAAGATTAGGATTTTGGGGTGGTTTCACCTGACAAATTATCAAAGGAACTTGTAAAATATTGCTTATGTCATTCCAGATGGCATGAAGGAGAGTGGGACATGGTAGGAGAAGGCAACAGTGTTTAAAACGAATGACAATCAAGGTGAAGATCCGGTTGACTTACTAAGTCACCAATTAAAACCCAGAATAGAAAATCTAATGAAAAGTAAATAGAAAATAGACACAATATAATACCCTGAAATAAGATCGAATTGAATGATATTTTGTGAAATGTTTAAACATATAGGCGTTGGCGTGACTGAGGTAAGGGGCTTACTTCTCAACTAAATGGTTCTGGGTTCAATCCTATGCGTGGAACTTTGGGCGTCTTCTATAGCCTCCGACCAATTAACGCCTTGTGAGTGAACTTGGTAGATGGAAACTGAAAGAAGCCTGTCGTATATGTATATATATATGTTTATATATTCTGTGTGAAGGCGCATGTTTCTAATTTTCCTTCGATTTTTTCTTTCTGTAAATCTATGTTGTTAATAAAATGTCCATTTTGAAAGCAAACACATAAAAATAATAAATCAAAATCGATATATTGCTAAAACGAACCCGTTTCGTTTTTGTATCCCGAAGACAAAATTAAAATTTGAAAAATTCAACTTGATAACAAAGAATGTGTTTTTTTATATTTATAATTTACTTTTTCTCAATGAAAAAAATTATAACAACAATAATATCAATGATTTCAAGTTTTGGCACAAGGCCAGCAACTTCGTGGATGGGGGTTAAGTCGATTACATCGACGCCAGTACTCAACTGATGGTTATTTTATCGACCCCGAGAGGGTGGAAAACAAAGTTAACCTCGGAGGGATTGCCTTCCATCCGTTGGAGATCGATTAAATGAAACACCAGTCAAGTATTTGCAGGTCCTGTGGTATCGACTTATTCCCCGCCTCAAAATTACTGCCCTTATGCCTAAATAAGAAATGAGTATTATTTTTAATAATAATAATGGTAATAATAATGATAAACAAGCATGTTTCAAAACAAAACGCGAAGGAGGACGCCCCATGAAAAACTCTACTCGTTTTTTTTACAAAGTCCACACATTTCCATGGAAACGTCCCACATTTTCTGGGCTAGTTGTTTGTCTTTCGCATAAGGACTCAAATTTTGAGAAATTTTCATGTTTTCAAAATATTGACCAGACATGTCCTCCAAGTTGGGATCCATAGCCAAATAGGCAACAGTCAAAGCGGCATCTCTAGGTAACATGTTAAATTTTCTAGATATCAAATCGAAAAAACGGGAGACTATCTTCGCCAGCATCTTCTGATCTGTTGTTATCTTGGAACCAGACCCAGTGTGAACACTGATTGTGCTCACTTGATAATCTTTCAGTTTTTCGCTTAAGATTTTAGCGTGCCAAATCTGAGCCAACTTGCTCATGTTATAACCAAACAGGTTTGGATATTTGATGTCTGATTCTTGTGTTAGTTGTCGTGAAAAATCTGGTTCTTCTTTGAGGAACGTGTCACCACACGGAATAACGTTGATAACTCGGCTGGGAGAAGATTTCTTCAGTAGATCGATCAGTAAATAGGTTAACAGAAATGGTCCCACGTAATTAACGCCAAATACATAATCGTACCCTTGTTTCGTTAATTTAAAAGGACTTAGTCCTAATCCAGCGTTGTTGAACAATACATCAATTCGATCTTCCGATGCAGTGATCTGAAAACAGAAACAAAACAACAAAGCTAACAACAAATTCCGAATACAAATGACTAACTCTTTGAATTAACGTTTGATGGGGTTGTGTATACCGCAGTCATATGCACTAGCGTAGCCAGAGGGGGTGATAGGGTCGGTCCACCCCGGGCGGCACTTTTGGGTCAACTGTCAGCAATATGTTATTTCGGTTAATATCTAGATCCGCACCCGGATGGGGTCTGGGAGCGGCACACACTCTAGCTACGTTAGTGGTCATATGTACCCTTAATGTAATTCTCAAGGACCATCAGCCTAACACGTTATGTGAACATGGTAGATCTTTCAATTGCAAGTGTAATCCACCCGACAGACTTCTAAACACTTTCTGCCCACCCAAATCCACCCAAAGTTTGTTGATACCTGGAGTTGTGATAAAATACCTAAGATACTTAGCTGTATGATCGAACCCGGAACCTCGTGATTACCAAACGAACTTCTTAACTAGTCGATATGCTGCATTTGTCTTTAGCGCGATTACTTACAATATTTATATCGCCTCGCTATTTCCATCGGTTTGATCTCCGATTGTCCTCAGGCAACAATTAATCAGAGGACAAATATCCGTCGAATGTAAATAATCTAGATAAAACGAGTCTGACAAAATGGTGGCGTTTTATTAAGATTATAAGCCAAGGAGACAACGTTCCTCACGGTCAATTAGCAGGGGTGGTGGTCAGAGCGTCTTTGCGATATTTGTTCTAGCTGTTATTTGAGAGAAGCTTATCAGCTATTTCTAGCGGTGCAGAGGTTGCCTCGACAGCCAGAACTTACAGTGTGTCAGGGAATGGGTATCAATGAGATAGGCTTCTTTTGGATATTGCCCGTGGTGGATATGATGTCTCGCAAGAACGATATCGTAACAAATGTAAAATTAGTACCAGATTGTGACTTTTACTTAAAAATAAACGATCAGAAATTGTTCCAATCTTGATGTCCTGACGCTAAAGAAAGGGGCTCAGTTATGGGTCTTACATAAGTTTTGTGGAGGGGTCAGCAATTGATCAAAGCTGACATGTGATGCTACGTTGTCATCAACCAGCCCCATTAAGGGACATTTTCAAAATGCATTTCTATAGAAGTGACGCACGTTTTAACATGAGGGTGTAAATTGCGTGTGGCTGACATCCGAATATAGAATATTAAGAAGTATTGAACAGTAATATGATCTATGAAGCAGCATGTTTGATCGAAAGCGATAAGAAATAGATCATGAATGTACAAAGTGTGGCAGACACCAGTGAGCCTTGAAGCAAACACACTTCTGTCGTGATTATTCTATCCTAATTTTCATACATAATGTATCAATGACTACATTATCCAATGTATTCTTCCTTGAGGAAGATTTGGTTGTTATTTCTAGCAAGCTGAGCGATCACATAGAGGCTTCCTTATAGGATTATCATTCAGGTGTCAATTTTCAACTGCTTAAAGGAAATATTAACCACATTGATCCCATTGTTTCTGAGGACATGTGAAGGCCATGGGCAGTTTCTCTGTAAGTCAAGGGAACAACTTTCCTCACTGGACAAGGGCACAGCTTTCCTCACTGGTCAAGAAGACAGCCTCTCGTTACAAGCCATGGAATCGGCCATTCCTATGGGCCATGGATATAGCTCCTTCCTAAAGACCGACCCTTTTAAAAAATAACAAAATTATCATCTAAATAAGAGGTGAATGGGGTTCATAGTTGCAGAACTTGAGGGACCCGTGCCAAACTAGGTTCAAAGCAATCTGAATTCACTTGATAACCTTTTATCTTTCAACAAGACATTTTATTTTTAAAGAAGAAATGAGATGTAGTGACATTCATGCCTTTCTCAGAAGTTCAGTGGTTCAGTAGCTTACTTGAAATGGATAAACATAATAAATCAGGAATGGAAACCAATCGAACAGTTCGATTTACAATGAGTTTAGCTCCATCTCATGACAGTTTAACGTAAATGAATAAAACCGAATACACAAAGAATATTTTAAAAACTCACTTTTTTAGCACATTCTCGGACGCTGTTGAGGTCTATAAAATCCAAATGGACAACGCTTAACATTTTAGGGTCTATACCGGTTGAATTTCGAATTTCATCGGCGACTTCCTCCGCTTTAGATATATTCCTACAGGCCATGATTACTTTGGCACCCTGCGCAACAAGATACTCGGCAATGGATCTACCTGTACCCGAAGTAGCTTCAGTAATAAGTATCGTTTTCCCATCCATTCGGAAGTAGTTTTTATGGCACTTGAAATGATAATGATATCGGATTTTCATCGCAATTTTGGAGAGAATATACAAGCAACACGTTGTGACTATACACAACAATATCGTGTAGAAAAGCATCGTAAAGATTTTTCCGTTTCTATCGAAATAATTCACTGCAAGTGACATTATTACTTTTTAAAAAATGTTGCAAGCGCCGTATATTAATATATCGAACTAATAACTCTCTCCGTCTCTCCTTTAGCTAATTCGAACGTCTGCTTCAGACAATATCAAAAACACAAATGTCTTAACGGATGAGGAAATGTTTTCTTTTTTTAAAAAATGGAAGAGAAAGTATTTAAATTCTGTTTCAGTTGTAGAGACGCAGCAGAGTGAAACATGTTTGGAACGTGACGATCTTCCACTCGGTATGCATCATCATCATCATTTACGTCCGTTTTTCTATGCTTTGTACGTATTTGTGTGTCAACAACGAAACAAAACTATCTGTTTATAAATCTGTTGTGTTATACTTCTCTGAAACTTGGACACGTCACAAACATCACTTTGAACTCTTGAGACGATTCTATCAAACATGTTTACGTCATATGCTGAAAATAAAATGGAAACCTTTCAAACCTGACTCCGATGTTCCAGCTACATCTGGTCGCTTCCAAGCAATAAATTTGAAAAATCAACTGCGGTGATCTGGAAATATTGTCTGCACGGAGGACGAGCCAACCTTAAAGCAATTGTTCTCTGGTGAAATTGTTCAGGAAAATAAAGTGTGTGATATAAAGAAAAGGTTCAGGCAATGGATCGCCCAGCCTGGTGTTGAAAAATATAGAATGGTGTGG
The DNA here is from genome assembly GCF_046866305.1 of Octopus bimaculoides. Lineage (NCBI taxonomy): Eukaryota > Metazoa > Mollusca > Cephalopoda > Octopoda > Octopodidae > Octopus > Octopus bimaculoides. The sequence continues at coordinate 145,946,185 of NC_142931.1, forward strand.
AAACGTTTGAGCAAAACAGGATAATACAAGGAAAATAAGAGAAAAAACAACCAGTTAGGAAACATGAACTTGATTGACGTTTTTTCAATTTGTACATATTGTGATAAAACCTGTCTGTTTGGAGCTGGACTTAAATCTCTATACCAAAGCATTATATCGTGTATGTATGTATGTATGTATGTATGTATGTATGTACATCAGATTACTAGTGCTTCTGGTAACATGTAACGCAGTACAACCTGCCGCATGATCGAGCTGTCAGCGACTAAACCGGCAACCCTATCGAGCCTGCTTGGTAAGGTGGAGGATTTTCGTTGGACACCCAGCAGGACGAAAAGGAAAACTAAAAAAAAAACAAAAACGGATGAACTCAATAGAGTCAACGGCTAAACAACAGCTGGGGGTGAGAGACCCCTTAGTTTCTTCTTGGACAAGGAAAACACTGATACGACACCTGCAACTTTGTTTGTATCACTGTCCCCCGCTTCCGTTCGGGGACATAGAAATACCGGATGTAACGCCCAGGCGCGCGATAAACCGGGGGAAATGTCATTGCCTAAACATCCGTTGAAGCAAATATCAATAATGAAATTCCGAAATAACAGCCACCTCGTTGTAAAACCGGAGACGTTGGTCTTACTTGTTTCTGGACTCTCACCTGGCTTTGTAGGTGAGAGTCTTAGCGACGTTGTGCCAGCTGTTAGTGACTTAAAACTTCAGCACGGCCATTGCTGCCATTGTCTTAAACATCCAGGATAAATTGTCAGTGACGATCATGCTCGTCTAACGAGTTGACAGCCACTATGTATGTATGTATGTATGTATGTGTGTGTGTGTGTGTGTGTCCACTCGTGTGTGTGAGAATATATTCGCCTGTCTATATCGATACTTCAGTTTACAGCATCGCTTTCACATTGATTGAAGCCAAGCAATATCACCGTAATAAACCTTCAATCAGAGCCATGATGTTTATTGTTTTAATTTTTTTTTTTTTTGCCTTTCCTCTTATCTTTAATGCTTTCAATTAAGAAGCTTGTTGTTATTGTCGTTGTCCTAATGATCTTAAAATACGTGATTCGATTTTTTTTGTAAAGGACTCACAACAGAGACACTAGCAAGTATGACACAAAGTTCGCTCGTCACACTTTAAAAGCGAAAACAAAAAGATAAATAATTCTAATAAATTTGGAATAATTACGAAGATATATATATATACACACACATAGATAGATAGATAGATAGATAGACAGGTAAAACTTACTTGGAAATGGATGCGTGGCGTTCGATCATATATAAATAATATATATGCATATATACATACATATATGTACATACCTACATAAGTATATATACATGCATATATAGGTACAGGACGTCAAAAAAACGTGAACAAAATGAGAAACGAGAACATAAAAAACAAAAACATGGAAAACGAACAACGAAAGAAACGAGACAGACAACATAAAGAACAATCCCTTCATCACATATGTGTGTGTGAGAGAGAGAGAGAGAGAGAGAGAGAGAGAGAGAGAGAGAGAGAGAGAGAGAGAGAGAGAGAGAGAGAGAGAGAGAGAGAGAGAGAGAAAGAGAGAAGAGAGAGAGAGAGAGAGAGAGAGAAAGAGAGAGAGAACAGTTATTTTATTCCACACGGGGAGAAATATAGGAAAAATAGAAGTTGAAAATGTACTGAGAGTAGTTAAAATGATTTTTTTATAATTATTATATTTAAAGATTTAACCGGTTTCACAGTTTACGCTGATTTTCAAAAAGTTGAAATAGAAAGACGTGGCTTCTGTCGTAGCTGTCCGGTTTCTGGGTAGTGCTTGAAGCTTGCCCCTTTTTTATAGGGAGTTCATGACTCAAATCGATACGTTTTGAATAGGACCTGATTGGTAGAGGATAGTTGCATGACTGGTCTTAGAAATTTTTATAGGTTCCCCGCTACGTCCGTGTGTTAGTATCAAGTGACAATGTTTGGCGTCGTAAGTTAAGGCTGACACGGTTGACTGAACATGTTTGTAGAGGGACTGAACCCAGGACCATGTGGTTGGGAAAGATGCCTCCTACCACACACCCACGCCAGGAACATTAATCATAACTACCAAACGAAAAATTGGATAAAGTTATATTTTTGACGAATTAGCAAGCGTTACTGAAATTTTCCCCAGTAAGTTCTGGGGATAGGGTTAAGTCGATTACATCAATCCCTCTGTTCAAATGGTACTTATTTTTATTGACCCCGAAAGCATGAAAGGCGAAGTCGACCTCGGAGGAGTTCGAACTTAGAACGTAAAGACGGACGATATATTGCAAACGATTTTACCCAGCGATCTAACGAGTCTCTGCCAGTTCGCTGCCTTTGTCACAATTATAACATTGGTGAACTTATATCATCTCAGCTCAAACATTTCGACAGATGAGTTTACTGAAAGATTGCTCGTTTTTTTGGGGTTTTTTTTTGTTTTTTGTTATCATATTTATCTCAGCTGAGTAGGAACGAATGAGTTATTTTACGATGTTATAAAACTACAGCTGTGTGTTGACTATGTGTTGGGGGTGTTTGAAAATGAAGTCTTTTCTTATGTAGTGACAGGAACTATGTGAGTTGTAGCTTAAAATGTATCCGTTGCATGTCCAAGTGGTCTTTTATTTGTTTGCATTTTGGTTTCGTTGTGTAACTAGTCAGTATATCCAGTGGTCAGTGTATGCAGTGGTCAGTGTAGGTGGCCAGTGTATCGGGTCTGTGCATGTGGTCTCTTATATTCAACATGTTACGATGTTTAGTGCACCGGTTTGTATTCGTCGTTGTTTATTTCTGTTGGCTGAATGTTGGTCTTGTGGTCGTTCTCAGTATATCTCTGTACCGTTTATTAAATGTGATGTTTTGTAGTATTTGATGCTTTATGTTGTAGTTTTTGTTAATAAGGAGGGAAACACTGGATTCGTTGTGGTGGAATCAGATTTTTCGGGTTTCTTGGGGATAAATGTAGACCTGGAATCATTGTGTAGCAGTGCCTGGAGAATTAATGATCGAGATGTGATTGTGATGTCATCTGTATGGTGTAATGAGGTCGGCTGTGTATTTCGTGGAGATGTGGAAATGTCCCGGAAGCAAAAGATTGAAAACAAAATGGGCGAAAGGATGGATCCCGGAAGTATTCCATTCGGGATATTTCAAGCATTTCTTTCGGCTCTTTGCGTTCTGAGTTCAAACCCCACCGAGGTCAACTTTGCCTTTTATGAGTTTGGGATCAATAAAATAGTCAAGTGCTGGGGTCGCTGTAATCACCAGATCCCCTCCCCTCAAAACTGCTTACTTTGGACCTTGCAATAGACTGACGTCCAATTCAGCGAGGAGTTGTGACTTTGGTCACTTCTAAGCCATGGAAATCGGGTAATTGGCACAATGAGTGCAAGGGCTCAAGAAGAAATTTTGTATACACTGTATAAGGAAAACGAAGCAAAAACAAAGATGGTCACGGCTGGAAAGCCTTTTGATCATGGATCCATTTGATCAGAACTGGTCTGAAGCTAAACAACATCCGCAGCATCTTCAGAGAAGATGAGATAAAGTGAGATGTCATCAATGGATCAAATGAAATGAATTGATGAGTTATTTGGTGGAACTGAAGAGAACGATGGAAATGAGAATGGAAAGCGTTGAAATGGAGGAGGCAGAAGTGGAACAACATGGCCTCCAGCGTTGTCCGTGTTTACAGAAAGTGTCGGAGATGCAGACGTGGCTGTGTGATAAGAAGTTTGCTTCGCAACCACATGGTTCCGGGTTCAGTCCCACTGTGTGGGTGACACCTTGGGCAAGTGTCTTCTACTTTAGCCTCGGGCAGACGAAAACCTTTTCAGTGGATTTGGCAGACGGAAACGGAAAGAAGCCCATTGGATGTGTGTACGTTTTGTGCGTGTGTGTGTGTGTGTGTGTGTGTGTTTGTATGTATTTGTCTTCCATCACCATTTGACAACCGGTTTTGGTGTGTTTGCATCCCTGTAACTTAGCAGTTCAGCAAAAGAAACCAACAGAATAAGAAGCAGGCTTAAAAAATAAGTCTCGAGGTCGATTTGTTTGACTAAAAGATTCTTGAAGGCGCTGCCCCAGCATGGCCGCAGTCTAATGACAAACAAATAAAAGATAAAAGCTTATCCCACGGCCATCACCATGGAAAGGCGTCTCCATAGTTTCAGCTGATTTGGGGCAACATCGAGGCCCACATTCTGGAAGCTGCATCTTAATATGTATCTTATAATATATCAAGATGTGTTGATGAGAGAGAGAGGGGGGAGAGAAAGAGCGGGAGGGAAGGGGAGGAGGGGTAGGGAGAGACAGAGGGAGGTGAGAGGAAAGTAAGAGGAGGATATGAGAAAGAGAGAGTAAGAAAGTGGTAATCGACAAGGAGCGTCGATATTCGATATTCGTTATCGATTCTCTCTCTCTCTCTCTTTCTCTCTTTCAACACTGAACTATAGATTGTAGATTGGACAGCAAGGAGGGAGGTAAGAAGTGGAGGATGAGGGGGAAGTTAGAGAGAAATGATTGATTTTTATCTTTTACTTGTTTCGATTAACCCCATGGCAACGGGTTTTTTTTTTATCAGGTAACTAAGTTGCACTGACGGTAATCATCTCGGCTGAGATCAGCAATTAGTGCACGGCATTGCTTCGGTGTATATTTACGTTAACCCCTTTAAACTATGCACTGTTTAAGTAAATTGTCATCACTGAGAAGACCGTAAATTCAACGAACCTGGCGTAGCAGGATGCGATTGTTAATTCCGTGAAGGAGAAGAAGAATTTGCTGAACCTGTACGAATTTGATAGGAAGTCGTAGTGGAAATGGTGGTTGAACCACCTAAACTGCTGCTGCTTTAAAAAAACAGGAAATTTGGTACAGTTTATTAACCCATTACCTCCCATAATTCTATTAACTGGAATTTTTTTTATGAAACTTTGATTTCTAGCATAAAACAGCCTTAGAAACACACTGGAATGATCACAATAACATTTCAAAATAACATTTTAAATAGAAATAAGCAAGATATTGGGTGAAAAATTAGCAAACCTCATTTGAATATCAGAGAAATATACCTAGTAGATATAGCAAAAAGGTTACAAAGCGAACTCCTTCACCACACACCCATACCTCATGTAGCTTTTTTTTTTTTTTTTTTTGACTTGTCTGTCGGAAGGAACATTCCTCATCGCCTCACCGATCCTCTCAGACCTGCCAGATGACTGCAGGAATTGTAGAGAATCAAACATTCTGGTGACGAAAAAAGGAAAAAAAAAACTGGGTGAATTGATTAGGGAGAGGAGGGATATGGGGGGAGGTGAGCAGAATATGATGACGGGAAGAGAGACCGATAATTACGAAATTTGTAATTTTTAAGTGATCTCATATGAGATCACTGGTAGGTAACGGGTTATATTGTTGGAAACAAAAAACAGATGTTAAAAGAAACAGTTGTTAAAACAGAACAAAAACATGAATGTTAGATGTGCTCAAACTGCTTTCCGTGGGCAGCTACACAACGACGTAGATTGTCAAGCTAAGCTGACCTCCAGTTGCCCTTTGGATGACTGCAAGCGGGATATTGTTCTGAGTTTCCACCAACACAGTTTTTAACGATCGTATGTCTATGACTTTTCCCCTCTGTAATTGAAGCTGATGTAACAGTAAAGCCCACATGGTAAAATCCATTACGTTATGGTAGTCAATTTTTTTAGTTAATTGATAAAGTAAAATACGGTAGAATACATGGTAGAATATATGGTAGAATATATGGTAAAATACATGTGTAGAATACATGTGTAAAATATATGGTAAAATACATGTGTAGAATACATGTGTAAAATATATGGTAAAATACATGTGTAAAATACATTATGTAAATCTAAAATTTCCTGTTTTTTTGTGGGGCACTCTGTATTATGGTGATGAAGTCTCGGAACTGAGTTGGAAATATTTACATGAAGAGTCTAAGAAACCTATCAGATTCTTTGAAATCTGTGCGGTGGCCTCTATTATCGATTCCGTTAGTGGTAGCGGATATTTATATCAACCGATACACAAACGGGTACAAAACCGCAGCAGACAGGGCTTTGCGTATATTTTCGTCATCTCATTCAAAGTGAGGATACAGCGCACATAAATTGACGTCAAATGATGTTATGGGGTTAATGAAACGTGGCCATACTGGAGCACTCTATTTGAAGGCTTTTAGTCGAACAAATCGACCTTAGAACATATTTTTCATTTTTTAATCAGATACTTATTCTATCGGTCGCTTTTGCTGAACCGCTATGTTATGGGAATGCAAACAAACCAACACTGGCTGTCAAGCGGAGAAGGGGTCACATACACATGCACAGATACACACACACACACACACACACACACACATGTAACAGGTTTCTACACAGTTTCCGTCTACCGAATTCACTCACAAGCCATTGATTAGTCCAAGGGCTATAGTAACAGACACTCGCCCGAGGTGCTGTGCAGTGGGACTGAACCCAAAACCACGAGATCACAAAGCGAACTCCTTCACCACACATCCATACCTCATGTAGCTTTTTTTTTTTTTTTTACTTATGTCTGTCGGAAGGAACATTCCTCATCGCCTCACCGATCCTCTCAGACCTGCCAGATGACTGCAGGGATTGCAGGGAACCAAACATTCTGGTGAGGAAAAAAGGAAAAAAAAAACTGGGTGAATTGATTAGGGAGAGGAGGGATATGGGGGGGGGGGGAGCAGAATATGATGACGAGAAGAGAGACAAGTGGAATGGGATACAAAACTCGCCAGTTCTGCAGAGCAGAGGCCGTTGTAGTAGCAGTACGGTATAATCCTTTCTAATCTAGGCACAAGGCCTGAAATTTAGGGGGCGTGGTAAGTCGATTACATCGGCACAAGTACTCAACTGGTACTTAATTTATCGATCCCGAAAGGATGAAAGGCAAAGTCGACCTCAACGAAATTTGAACTCAGAACGTAGCGGCTGTAGAAAATAATATGTAGACGTCAGTATGTCTGTGGGTCAGAGACTGAAGCCTGTGAGTGAGTGATTTTATATCAGTCAGTCGGGTGACCCTTTTGGGGTGGATGTCGTCAAGGATGTCTCTGTGTACAGTAACAGCACTGCCCTTAATGTCGAGCGGTGTTGTGACTGTACAATGGACCTTGGCTGCGTTTCGTAGAAGGTCGGTAATTGTTAAAGAGTTGAAGAATATTCTAACATTGAAAAGAAAAGCCATTCTTTCAGGATGGTTCTAAGGATGTGTGCTCGCCTGGAGAAACCCTCGGTGATAATGAGGCCCGACTTTTGGAAAGATTGTGAGTAAAACTGTGACTAGACATCTTGGAGGAATTGAATGGTTACGGTTTTGTTGTGTGGGGGATGTGAAGAGACTTGTCTAAGAGAAAAGTTTCAAACACAAACTTGTTTCTAGTAAATCAAAAATGAAGTATATGAAAATTCCGGTGCATCGAACAATCAGCTAATTGCCATAAGGCTTGGAGTGGTGGGTGGGGACCGTTGTGTTGAATAGTTGTGATAAGGCAGTGGTCGAACGAAGGCGGCAGAGGGCTGGCAAAATCGTTAGCAGGTCGGACAAATTGCATAGTTGCATTTCTTCCGGCATGTTGCGATGTGAGTTCAAATCTCGCCGCAGTCAACTTTACTTTTCAGGGGAGATAAAATAAAGCAGCAGTCAAGTATTGCGATTGGTATAATCGATTTGTCACTCGACCCTCAAAATTACTGGCCTTGGATCTTGCGACGAATCGGCGTCCTATTCAGGGAGATGGGTGTTGTGGTCTCTGTCACTTCTACATCAGGGAAACCGAGTGACCACCGTTATGAGCCCTGAAGCTCAAGAAAATAAGGGATCGGACAACCCCTTATAAGGTGCAGCAACTGTTATGGTCTGGCGTAGAGTGGGTTTGGAGGTGAAAAAGAGATCGCGTGTGTTTAGGGTATTCGTGCATCTGCCAAGGGTGAAGCAAAATGATGGCAGAAGTTTGAAAATGGTAAAAATATTCCACTTCTGCACCAGCGGTATTAGTATGGGGTGAGTGTGGAATCCCAGAGGAGTTGACTGGGTTGTCGTGATCGACGATGATGAGACAGGAGAGAGGTGAAGTGAGGCCTATGTCCTCGATCAGGAGGAGATGTGATCGGAAGGCTTTCGGTGATTGGAAGACTTCCAAGAGCAACGGAGGAAAGAAATGCGTTTGGATGGTGGAGTTGCGAGTCTTGCGAGCTGCATGGTGACCTCATAAGAGCTGGTGGCACGTAAAAAAAAAGCACCCAGTACTCGCTGTAAAGTGGTTGACATTAGGAAGGGCATCCAGCCGTAGAAAACCATACCAGAGCAAAAACTGGAGCGTAGGTCCATCAGATCCTGTCAAACCATCCAACTTGTGCCAGTATGGAACATGGACGGGATCTATTTCAAAACGGGGGCACCAGTTTTCATTTATGTTTTATGTAGTGTTTTTGGTACCGAAAGACTTTCAAACTTCGTATACTTATTTATTTTGTTATAGAACAGAAAAAATTTTTGTATTCGAATTTATTTCATGTAAAAAATTGTTTTATTTCGATAATTTCTACTAATCACTGACGTCTATTCAGTTGAAAACAGTTAGCGCTGTAACGGTGTATATCGTATTAATCCCCTAACCCTAACCCTAACTAGACTGTTAACCCTAACCCTAACTCTAGAATCCGAACTCTAAAATTGTTACACACATAGATACGCACAGCGTAATTTATTATATAAACAATATATGCGTATAAATTACGATTAAACCGGATGAAATATGTCACAGGGAATAACATTTTTATGACCGCCCAGCAGTAACTCTATTTAGCTGAATTGGTTGAAATTACAGAAATACGACAACTTTAACATGGAATAACTTGCGATGTACGTTTTTTTGTTAAGAAGACTAAGAGTAAAAGATGTTTTATATGACACATTCTACCAGTGTCCTAAGTTTCAAAGTGTTTCGTTAATGTTTCGTTAAGAAAATACTGGTGCCCCCGTTTTGAAATAGATCCCAAGGACGTCAAAGGATGATGGTGGTAGCAGTGGTGACGACGGCAACGATGATGTTGATGATGATGATGATGATGATGATGATGATGATGATGATGGTGACGATGACGACGACAACAACGGAGTGAGGGAGACTTTAAATCAGTAGAACTGAAAGACTGGTGTTGCTGACACAGAGGTGGCGCTGCTGAATGGAAGGGAACGCAGAATGGCGTCTTCACTAGTTTTCGAGGTCAGTCTGAGTAATGAGTGATGGACAACGGGTGGGTGGGGTGGGGGTTGAGAAATATGTGCCTTAGAAAGGGAGAGGGTGGGGGCTCATGTGTTACTAAGAAAGAGTGTGGCGTGTAAGGGTCATATGGAGCCTTACAGGAAAGGGAGAATAAACAGCGGGTTTCTTTGTAGGTTTAAGGGAAAGATAAAGGATAATGATGGGTCGAGAGGTCGTGCAAACACCCTGTAAGGGTGTTTAAGGGGTATGTGGATAGTGTTAAACCGAAGCAGTATGTTGTTGAACCCCAGGTCAGCACTGATCGACAAAACCCGTAATCAACGACAATCAAGCCGTGGCCACACCACCTTTCATTTTATACTCCGGACTCGATCATCCAAGTACCTCTTTATAAGATGGTCGGGCATGGTTGGAAGGAAAATGACAGGGGCTGTTGCTGTCGTCGTTGTTTAAGCTCGGCCGGTCCAGCCTTAATCGGGTGGACCTATGATCGAAGAGTTCTAACCATGACCATCCCAACTGTTAAAGAAGGTGTCTGACTACACTGTCTAAGGTGTTCTCTCATTTTTCTAAGGCAGTGTGGTTTAGTTTGAGAGATTTGGCTGCTATTATGTGTTGAATGACCGTATAGAGCAGGGGTCACCAAAGAATGTCCGAGGGAACCCCTGGGGATCGGTGAACAATTACAGGGAGGTCGATGATAGCCAAGGGGTCGAATGGGGGTCGGCGTTCTAAAGACCAGCTCACCCAGATGAACTTCTTGAAATGCTTAGTCAGCGCCATGAAACGTAGGAAAACCTGATAAATGTCCACTGCAGCGAGAAGTCTGCTGTTGCTAACGTTTGAGGCCTGATATCGCAATCTGTCTCGTAATCGAAGATTGAAGGGATGCGGACTGTCAAGTGTTTGCTTATAGAAATTTCTCGAACCTGGAGGAACGAGGTGATTCGAGAGTGAAACTGACCAGCATTCAGCCTGATGTCAATGCCTTGATTCAGGATCGCCATGCCCATCCCTCACATTGATGTTGTCAATTTTAATAAAAGATATTCCAGCAATATGAGGCATTTTTCACATTTTCGAACCGTGAAAACAATTTCATAAAAATCTAAAGTTTAATACTGTAGACTCATACATGTAATTTTAAATGTAAGAAGTGTGACATCTTCAACAGAATTTCTTAATTTGTCATACGTGTATATTTTAGCTAAGATTTTAATTGCCAGCATCAGCACCCGGTACGCATTTAAGATATGGTATGGTAAGGTAGGTCATTAGGGTATTTTAAATGAGGAGGGTAGTTGATGCAGAAGGAGAAGTGGTTAAAGGGGGTCGATGTTCGAGAAGTGGATAAAGGGGGCAGATGGTCGAAATAGCTTGGCGACCCCTGGTACAGAGTTTCCTTGATGAGCTGTTATTTCTAGCTATGTTGGTAAAAGGCGGAAGGAAGGAAGGAAGGTGCGATTTGGAGCAATGTCCAGAGCAATCACCTGATCACTGTTGAGATTGAGTGTTCTTATGGAAAGAGAAGAGAAAAACCAAAGATCATGAATTGTGTTGGCACTCTACATGCTTCCGTTTCTATAAATCGGCCAGTTTTAGACACCTTGCAAGGAGTAAAGAAAAAGGCGACCCCAACTGGTATTGACCTCGAAACACAGAGGGGTCTAATCACATACACTCTACTTACACAGCCAACTGTATAAGAGGAATGTTTTCCTAAATAGACTTTAGTTCATGACTGGGTTAATGGCCATGTTATGTTGAAAACACTGGTTCTCGTCCGATCACTGAAGATGAGCGACGTCGAGCCGAGTTCGTACTCAGATGGGTGACCTCTTGGGGTGACCTTTTGGGGCTGTAAACTTATTGCCCTTGTGGACAATAAAGAAATAAGCTTGCTTCCCAACCACACGGTTCCAAGTTCACTCCCACTGCGTGGCACGTTGGGCACTTGTCTCCTACTGTAGCCTTTGGCCGACCAAAGCCTTGTGAGTAGATTTGGTAGACAAAAACTGAAGCCCGTCGTGTGTGTGTGTGTGTGTGTGTGTGTGTGTGTGTGTGTGTGTCTTTGTATTTGTCCTCCACCTAACTGCTTGACAACCGGTGTTGGTGTATTTACATCCCCATAACTTAGCGGTTCGACAAAAAAAAACGATAGATTAAATACCAGGCTTTAAGAAACGAAGTACTAGGTTCGATTCATTCGACTAAAAATTCTTCAAGGCGGTACTCCAGAACGGCCGCAGTCTAATGACTGAAACAAGTAAAAAAAAAAAGAAATTGATAATTAGAAAAAGGAAATTATAACAGGTTAACATGCAGTTGACGGCCATAAAAAAGTGAAAGTAAATTGTCCTAAAAATAATGAAAATTTCGATAGAAACCGGAAGGGACGATAGTGTCACCGGAAATTTCATAAAAGAACAAAGATGTCTCCCATTATGCTTCATCCAAAGGCATTGACATGGATCATAAATTCTAGTGATGTGTTCAGCATTTCAAAAGTAATGACTGTGGCACACCGTTCAAACTACACCGCAGAGATGTAAGATTAATTTCAGCTTAGATATATATTTATGTCTGGGGAAAATCATTATAAGCCTTATAATTTAACATACTCACCGGTAAAATTTCCACTTATTTCTTATTTTCATTTTCCTAGAATTTTCGTTGCGTCTTGCAGCCTTTTCAATAGTCGGCCCAAGGCTACAGTAGGAGACAGGACTATTGAAAAGGCTGCAAGACGCAACGAAAATTCTAGGAAAATGAAAATAAGTGGAAATTTTACCAGTAAGTGTGTTAAATTATAAGGCATAAAAAGAGAATGACTCTCCCCAGACACAACAGAATATGCTTCAACACACGAACTCACATAAAGAATCTTGCAAACCAAATCCAAAACGAAATATAATTTTATGATTTTCATATTATATTAAATACAAAGGTGGGCACCGTTAATCAAAAAGTTAACTCCGTTAACCGTTAACCGTTAACCAAAAAATTAAATTCGATAAATGTTATCAATTCTTTAAAAATGTGACGGAAGTTATCGATAAACCGTTAACGTTAATTTTTATTATAGAAAAAAAATTAGTTTTTGCTCTAAAACCACCTAAAAAAGCATTTAAAAAGTGTCGGATTACCGTTTTATACGTCACATTGTTTACATAGAATTATGAAATGTCACAGTCATCACTTCCGGTCTGTGTCGCTATTTACTTTCGATATTCTTGCGACAATATGGTGGTGAGTTGGCAGAATCGTTAGCAGACTGGACGAAATGCTTAGCGGTATTTCGCCCGTTGCTACTTTCACAGATCAAATTCTACCGAGGTCGACTTTGCCTTTCATCCTTTCGGGGGTCGATAAATTAAGTACCAGAGAAACACTGGGGTCGTTATAATCGACTGGTCCACCCAACTACAAATTTCAGACCTTGTGCCTATAATAGAAAGGGTTATTTTTAGGACAATTTATTTTCACTTTTTTTTTTATACCTTAATATTAAATGTTCTATTTTTTGTGTCTTGTGATTTTGGGGGACGGAGAAAAGGCTTTCGAAATACTTGAATTTGTACTGGTACTTTTGATTCTCTAAAGAGTGCAAAGTGATTTAACTGTTATTTCTAGCAGCAAACGAACGCGTAGAGGCTTCCTAGCCGAAAGATTTGATTTGATATGTTTTGATGATACGAATTCCGTTTCTATTGAAACGGTGAAATACTAAGTGCACTACTTAAATGCAGAGGTCCCGTAGGGTTAAGGTTAGTTTTTAGGGTTTGTTAGAGTTAGGATGGAGGCGCAATGGCCCAGTGGTTAGGGCAGCGGACTCGCGGTAATAGGATCGCAGTTTCGATTCCCAGACCGGGCGTCGAGTGCTTATTGAGTGAAAACACCTAAAGTTCCACGAGGTTCTGGCAGGGGTCGGTGGCAAACCCTGCTGTACTCTTTCATCACAACTTTCTCTCAGTCTTTCTTCCTGTTTCTGTTGTACCCGTCACAGCCAGTGAGGGTACATGTGTCTGTGGAGTGCTCAGCCACTTGCACGTTAATTACACGAGCAGGCTGTTCCGTGTAACTGACGGAGTTAGGTTAGTTTTCCCTAAAACTGATTAGGGTTAGTTTTTAGGGACCTCTGTATTTAAATAGTGCCATAATAAGTCTCAGTCTGACCACAAACTACCCATCTTTACCATCAACCAGCCATCTTAATACCAAACTAGTCAACTTCACCCTAAACTACCTCATGATATGTTCCCACGCATTACACTTTATACAAGAACTCGGAAGCAAATGCGTGGAGAACAAAAGAAAATAAGGAATCCCTATAGATTGGAACGTAACACTATAATGAGGATTAGGAATTTTGTAGGATTCGGTCGGCTGAGCTGCATTTCCTCGCAACATTCTCTGTAAATGGCCGATAGTGCAGTAAAGGTGGGTACACTGCCTCAACGATAATTTGATTTCAAATCGCCACCTCCTTACTTTTATACTTTTGGAATCGATTTTTAAAATATCGGAAATCAACTGGAGTAAATTCAATTGATAATTTCTTTCTGCAATATTTGAATTTGTGTTAGTGAAAAAATGTTGGCCTGGCATCTCGGAATAAACAGGTTAGTATTTTGTCAATGATTAGATTATGGTTAATTAAAAGATTAGCTTGTAATTAGTCAGAAATTGGTTTTGTGCTTAGTCAAGTATTGGTGTATGCCTTGTCAAGGTTTAGCCTATACCTTCTCAAGACTTGGCATGTGTTTAGTCAAATGTTGATATGCGCCTAGACAAAACCAGGCGTTATCTAGCAATGCTGCTTCTTGGAAGTAAGTGTTAATTCAGGTAATAAGGAACAAGAAAATCTTCAAACGTCGTATGAGATAACGAGAATGGGAACAGTCATTAGGGGGAGAAAATCAACACTCGCATCTTTCTTCAGATCATCGAACCTAGTGATAGAAAGATATCCTCAGACCCAAGACATGACCCGAATGCTTGCAACAGTATGAACTCAATAAAAGCAAGTGAGGGCCGATGGCATTAAATCGTGCCGGGCTAAGGCCGCCACCCATATTAGCAAAAGAAAAGACAATCCATTATCTGTGTGTGTATGTATGTATATATATATATATATATATATATATATATACACATGTATCCCATCTAATAGAATTTTATTTTGAATTGAAGGATGTTTAGTAAGAATTGATGGAAGATGTCAATAAGTAAATATAGCTGCACAAGAGAACCTGTGCCAGCAAGAATGTCAGGCGGAAGCCTACAACTTTAATGCCATTGACCATTTTTTTCAAATGCTGTTAGTTAGTACGGGAAGATTTAAATTCGCAAATAAACGAATGTTCCACGCTTTTCTTCGAATTCCAACAATACTTATCCAACCATTTAAAGCCCCAAGCTTTTTTGATTTGATTACATCGTGTTTTTCTGAGAGTGTCAGGTCGGCCGGGGAAATAATTGGTATAAACAACAGCTTCGTTTGTACTTGCCCATTTCCACAGGCCATCATTATCCAGAAAGGTCGGTGACAACCATACAGTATTAGGGGTCCCTATGGTAACCAGAAAGTTCTCCAACATAAGTTCCTTTTGAAGATCTTTAACCGTGACTAGATTAGCTCCAAGACGCTTGCAGGTCTCTATGGCTCTTTTGTTCGACTGTTTCACAGGAATGTATTTAAAACAATAACCACCAATTTCTTTGGCAAATGCCGGGCATATCTGGCTGTGCATTGAAGAGTTTTTCCAGTGTGAAGGCAGGGTATTTTCACTCATAGCATTGCTAGGGTTCTCGTTGATCATCCTTATGTGTATTGTCACATTAACTGGATTTCTGTTTTCGTGTGTGGATAAAGGAAGTTCACATATGGTCCCATAACGGTTATTAGAATTACAAGAAACTAGCGACAATTTAAAATTATTGCTGGGATCCAAAACTAAACAATTTTCGTCGTATTTTCGCGACAAGTCCTTTGAATTGAACGGCATAATCATATGTGCTTTAAATTCTTTCGGGTTCAACGAAGCAATGCTGTCTTTTGACAGCCAGAGCGGGATATTGAGATCAGAGTATATTGCCAAAAATATTTTCATATCAGTCCATTCTTCTAATGAAAACAGGCTAGCAACTCGTGCGTCAATATTTTGGCAATCCGATACCGCTCCTTTCCAAGAAACACGCCTCGGCATGTAATGTAAACAGCGACGAACAGATTTAAACCAATTCTCTGGGCAAAATTTCACAGGTTTGACATTCGGTTTGGCAGTAGCAGAAAATGAAGGTTTCAAGAAAGCATGATAATTGCTGGAGGAGGCCGCTTCCTTTTTGGCTCCTTGATTTTTAAAAGTAACTTCTGGTGGGTTAATCATATCCATTCGGACGATGGTGTGAGGAATATTCCCGTTTTTTTTTTTGCTTTGCAATTCAATAAAATTGGGGCTACTACGGTTAATGTTTATGTGGAAAGTGTTCGAAGGTTTTGCTGTACTTGAAGGCACATTGCCCTTGGCACCTAGTCTATTATTTCTAAATAGGTTCTGCGCTCTTTTAATTTCCGACTTAAATCTTTCTTCCTCGTTGCAGCTGGTACAATTTATACGTACTGCCTTCATGTCAGTTACTTTGTCTTTAAGTCGAGCAATTTGATTTTCATGAGAATTCCGACTGTCTTCGACACTTTTGAGTCTTAACTTAATTTTCTCTTGCTCTGTTTCTAGATTTTTCATTTTGGAATGAGTATTAAGGTCCTTTAATCCATCGAGTTCCTTCTTAAAAGATTTTAGAGTCGATCGAAGATCTCCAATTTCTCTCACGGAATCTTTGTAAGCTTCAGACAGTGACACCATTTTATCTGAACATGTTTTGAACTTTAAACTTTGTTGTGTTAACATATTTCCAAACTCTCGTTGTGTGTTCTTCAGCTCGCTCAAACTCTGACGGGAATAATTTAGTCTGCTCTCAATGGTTTTTAATTTTAAGCCTGTGTCAGACACATGGGATTCATTTTGTGGATGGAAATGGTTCTTACCTGGTGTCATTACTTCAGAGAAATTGCTATTCATTTCAGTAATCGCGGATTTAACTTCTTCCATTTCTTCCTTCAGTTCATCCACAGTTAAAACAAGGCCTTGCAGTTCTGGGTTGTCCTCCGTTGGCGTCCATGATGTTACCGTATTCTCGTCACCTTTTGTT
Source organism: Octopus bimaculoides (assembly GCF_046866305.1). Lineage (NCBI taxonomy): Eukaryota > Metazoa > Mollusca > Cephalopoda > Octopoda > Octopodidae > Octopus > Octopus bimaculoides. The sequence continues at coordinate 145,962,705 of NC_142931.1, forward strand.
TCCTGTTCGTGTACGTCACCATTACAAGATGGTTTGCATTCTTCTTTTCTATTAAGGATCAACATTCTTAAATTCTCGGCGGATTTCTTTAAATTCTTCACCTGAAGCGACAAAGATGTTAGTTCGCTTGATGAATCTTTTACTTCCAGGGAGATAATGTCAAACAGGTTCTTCATGCCAGCCAGCTGCCTCAGAAACTGGTGTATTTGGGCCTTCACCGTAGCAAAGTCCGCCTTTCCTTGATTTTCTTTAAATTCCAATTCTTTTACTTTACGGTCAAGAGCAGCGACGGAAAGTTCTTGACGCATAACCGTTTCTTTAAATTGTTTCCCTGTCATCAGAAGAGACTTCGATTCTTTGTTTGCTTTCACTTTCAGCTCTGCAATGCTATCACTTATTTCATCTAGATAGGAATATTTTCTGTACAGTTTATCGATCGACTCCTTTAAGTTCGATATTTCCTTAAACAATGCTCTTTCTATAGACTTGCTGGTGTATTTCTTGATCACCTCCATGTCATCGCCGGATATTAAACAAATGCCATTATTGTCAACGTATTTATAATATTTACACTCAAACTCTGTCTCCGACCGACAAGCATCGGAACATGCCCTTCGGGTGAGACCAAATTTCTTTTTAAGTTTCGGATCAGCTTGGATCGAAGAAGTCAAGTAAGGAAATACGATATGTACAAAAACGGATTCATAGATGAGGCAGAGAAGCAAAACCCTCTGACTGTGAGAGAAATACATACGTTACAGAATGTATATTGATTACCACAATATTGTAAAGGCATTCACTTAGTTAAATCGTTGCCAGAGGAGAAATTTAAACTTGACACACAAAACGCTACTTGCTGTGACGTCATCTCAATCTAAACACTTTCATAGGAAAGAGTGTTTTTGTTTGTTTATTTTAGTTAATAGCGGAGCGTTGGAGAGAGAGTTGCTTCCGTCGTTGGACAGATGTAGAGGAAAAATTATGGCGTGTGTGTGTGTGTCCCCTTCAGCCAGTTTGGCTAGACCGATGAGACAGTAAAAGGCCTGACGGTATGACAACTTCCCCGTTTCGTGAGGGCAGGCCTCTCATCTGGTATTTCATATACTGTGACACCTTCTTCGCAGCTCGTCAAGCCGAGAAAGGGCAAACTGTCCAAGTATCGGCCGTTCTCTGACAAGTTTAAGGTCGGGCCTGTGGCAATGGAGACGTCCGGCGTTGTCGGACGTCTGTCCCACAGAACAATATCAGGTCTGTTATGTTTGCACCGAATTAAGGTTTTCATTGATATGTTCCACCAGTATCCCTTGTTCATAAAGGTGTGGATACCTGCTGGTTCTGACATGCTTTTGATGTCAGGGTAATCCTTCCCGCCGATAACATTCTATATAGAATTTGCAACTGTTTGTTCTTTTTTTAATTCAATTCCTCTTTGATTTAGGTGACCGGTGAACCTTTACCGGCCACCTACTTGGTAGCAAGGATGTGAATCTGCATCCTCTCCCCATGATCCCAGTTTCAGCCATACTCTTCTCCAGACGGGTTGGTATGTACCCCGTTGTTCTAATTATCTATATGTATGTATGTATGTATGTATGTATGTATGTATGTATGTATGCATGCATATTTGAGAGACGGTAGCTATGATGTAATACATTTGTCAGTAGTCTTGATCTGCTAAGACTTCGATAACTATGAAAAAAGCTACTTCAATGAGAAGGAATCTGCATCGTTGAATGAGTGCTAGAAATAGCAGCCAAATCATCTTCAACTCTCACTTCACCGTTTTAGGTAGAAAGATATAAAAAAAAAGTTCAGCGCAGAATTGAATACTGTAATCCTAGATACACCACACCTGAAAAATAAATGACGAGATGGTCACAACTAGAACGCCTGTCACCATATCGATAACTACCTCTACGCAGGGTCAAAATCGTTTACAAGCACGAATTAAGTCATATCGGACATGACTCAAACTATGGCGGCTTTCAAAGAATCTTTGGTGCTATGGAGGTGTTCACTGACATTTTCCTCAATGCTGCTCTATGTATAGTAGTCCAGTGGATTGAGATCTGGAGAATTAGGGGGCCATATGTTGGGGGGTGATGTGATCATGCAAATTGTCGGCCATCCTTTCTTGAGCTTTGTGTGATGGTGCAGAATCCTGTTGAAAGACATAAGGCCTTCCATTGCATACACTATTGAGCTAAGGCTTAATAACTTGATCCAGACCCTCAATATACACAGCAGCATTCACCCTTAGGCCTCGTGGGAAAAAAAGTGAGGAGTCATCACATGTCCTTCATTGCTAACAACACCCAAAACCACGACACTTGCAGGAAATTTTGTGTGCATTACTCTTGGAACCTCACAAGGGTCTGCAACATAGCCATCTGTCATTCCTTCAAGTTTTCTGGTCTTGGTCAAGGTTTTTCTCATCTGAGAAAGACCAAATCACACCATCTTCTGGTGGATTTTTAAGTTTGTTCAGAAGTCTTTTGGATCTGATTAAACGGTTTTCTTTTGTTTTTTCCTGATATGAATCGACCTCTCCTCATCACATAAGACTTGTATCTCTCGTCTTCCTGCACAACATTTCTGATAGATTTTTCTGACACACGAACTTTTTTGGGGTGATTGACCTTATTGATTTTCTTGGATTGTCTTCAGTGTTTTGTTTAACTTCCTGAATAAATTCAGGTGCCTTGATAGAATCAGAGCGTTTAGAATGTTGTTTTACATTTCGATACAGGTAATACACTTCCATCTTCTTTCTCTAACTCACACTGAATCTTGAGGACAAAAGATCTTGCAGAAATTTCTAAATCACCATGCTAAGCCTTCAAGGCCACAATCACGTCATGGCTTTTCAGTTCATTAGGAAGCATAGAGCCTGTCATTGTTCTTTTCTGAAATAGAAGTTCAATAAAAAAATTAGTCAAATAAAATAATGACCAAAAATGCACGTGTCCTCAAATACCATCCACACCCTGTACCTGTGCTTACACACACACAGACACAGAAATAAATTGGAAGATAGAAAAATATGCGCCAAGTCGATATATGCAAGGTGATCTACGTGTGTTGTTCTTTGGGTGTGTGTGTGTGGTTTTACAGATGCATAAATGTAAATGTGACAGAAGTGTGTGTGTATTGACACTCATAAACATGTATACAAAATGAGCGCTAGGCAATAAGGGAGCCTCTAATGGTCGTCCAGCCTGCAAAAAATAGCAGCCAATTCTTCCTCAAAATCCCAATGTGTTAAAAAGCAGGGAAATATATTGGACAATATAACCTTCAATATACAAAAAGTATGGATGGCCACAGCTGGAACACCTCTGATGATATCAGAGATGACATCAACAACAACAGTGCCATCAGGTTGGGTTGGCAGGGGTCAGTTTTTTGCAGTACTTTCATCTGTTGTTGGCAGTTTTATACTGAGTGGCATGTCAATTCCCGGTGACAGAGAGATTTGTCTTTTTCACCTGAAGAGAAATAAAGAACAAAAACAGAATGTTCTGTTGCAAAGCCAGATCAAGTATTTCTTTTATATTGTGTATCATAAATTAACTCTTTCAGTCTGTTCTTTCATTGCAGCCCGAAATAATAACTGGTACTCTGCCGATTATGGCAACAAGTGCTCCAATTGATCTGATCAATGAAAGAGGCTGCTTGTGAAATTAACGTGCAAGTGGCTGAGCACTCCACAGACATGTGTACTCTTAACGTGGTTCTCGGGGAGATTCAGCATGACACAGAGTGTGACAAGGCTGGCCCCTTTGAATTACAGGTACAACAGAAACAGGAAGAAAGAGTACAGCAAGAGTACTGAAAGAAACCAGTCGTATATATGTCATATATATATGTGTTTGTCCCCCCCCCAACTTTGTCTGACAACCAATGCTGGTATGTTTCTGCCCCCGTAACTTAGCGGTTCGGCAAAGTAGACCGATAGAATAAGTACTAGGCTTACAAAGAATAAGTCCTGGGGTCAATTTGCTCGACTAAAGGCAGTGCTCCAGCATGGCCGCAGTCAAATGACTGAAACAAGTAAAAGAATATTTGTATGAAAAGAAAGTTGGATACAAAGCTGGTGTCTATATGTATCAGTGAGTATACAGAAAAGAAGTATTTTAAGGTGTGTGTGTGTGCACGCACACACTAATACATAAATGTATGTACAAATAAAGCAGAAAATTGTATTCAGAGAGTAAAGCCGTACTCACAGTAAGCACTCTCACAAGGAATTGGCTATCAGTTCACAGAGTAATTAAATTACAAAGTAGTTTAACTTCATCCATGCAATCAGAACTCCAGGTTCATACAAATAATATTTTCACGAGTTGCAAGTAATAATCATGAAATCAGAACATGTATATATGTATGGACGTCTGTGATTATGGGGCTGTATATAATGCACGGACAATTGAGGCGCATGTGCACATATGCATGCAAACAGAGAAAATAAGAAACTAAATGTATATGAAGTTGGCCAATATATTTTATTGCAATTTAATTTGTCATATCTTTAAAATCCATCGTCAGTTTATCAGAAATGGAATGGAACATGGTTAAGAAGCAACGCCAGCCTGACAGCTAGAAGAGCTCCTCTCACATACAGAACATATAGACGGACGGACAGACAGACAGACACAGACCAGAGAACAAGGGGCTTGGAGAGAAGACAGACAGACAGACAGACAGCTAGCAATAGCCATCACAGGATACAGTGTGAAGATAAAATCAGACATTTTGCTATCAAATATAAGCTGCAGAGTTTCACTCCAGAGAAGGAACTGTACTAGTGGAAGAAGTGTGTGTGTGTGTGTGTGTGTGTGTGTGTGTGTGTGTGTGGTGTTTGTTAGAGCTGAGAGATGTCTTGCCATTGAAGCAGTCCTAGTCGTAGTAGCACAGAAGGAATGCGCACGCACACAAGCTACAGTCAGTGTCTGAGTTCACCAGATTCCAAACTGCGAGAAGCAGAAGCTTCATTACAGCATGAGGGTGGGGGAGGGGAGGGGGGATTAATTAAAAACAACAACAATAATAATTAAAATAATAATAATAATGGTTAATTTTCGTCACAAAGCCAGCATTTTTGAAGGGAGCGGGAGGTCATTTCATACCATCGACCCCCCCCCACCACCACCACCACTGGTTCCTTATTTCATCAATCCCAGAAGGGATGACCAGGCAAAGTTGACCATGACAGGATTTGAGCTCAGAATGTAATAAACCTTAATAATAATAATAATAATAATAATATTGCTGATGACTATGATGATGATGATGAAAGTGTTTAGGGGTGGGGGGCAGTAGAGGAGTCAGTCCACAGATAGAAGTCTGTGGTATTGTTAAGGGATTGGTAAACTCAAGATGAAGACCCATTAAAAACTAAATTTATTATTATTTTTATTATTAAGCACACAGCAACAATAGTCACTGCTGCTGCTGCTGTTGTTACTGTTTTAAATTAAAACGTAAAAATGTACAAAAGAATGGAGCACCCAGTCTATTGGGCTTCATTACTGAAATAGTTTCCATTTCAATTATTAATATTATTATTATTGTAATTATTAACAAAGTGCTCCCAAGGAATGATGGCGTAAGACAGCATATCAAGAAAGCTACACATGAAAATTTTGCAGATTTAAAAAGAAAAAACATCTCAACATGCTACAGTAGCAGGTTCAAATAACAGTGGAAGTGGCAAATGAGATGATTTACCCTTTTTTTTTTTTTAAATAAATATGGAAGGCTATGGCAGAATCTTTTAAAAAAAATGAAATGGAAATGAAATGAAATGGAAATGAAATGAAATGGAAATGAAATGAAATGAAAGACTTTCCTCGAAAAAGGGAGAGAAAAAATGAAATGCAAAATAATGAGCAAATAAAGAACACTAAGAAAAGAACTGTAGAAGCAGCAAGATGCAACTATATATGATAGGAGAGGATATGCTCTTAGGCAAGAGAAGGGTTCTTGCATGAAGAGATGTGTCATCATACACCAGAAGTTATATCTTCATACAATAGAGAGTGTTACTACAAGTCCATCAGACAAGTGAGGAGGTTTAATGAAATCTTTGGTTAATACAATGGAGGGGGAGTCAGGATTTTTTTTCAATAGATGTCAGTTTAGTCCAAGTTTATGTCAGATATTATCAATGGCTTGATCTAACATAGGGAGAGAAAGAGAGGCGGGGACAACTACAAGACTCAATTTAAAGAACTGCTACTCTTTTCTTGCGATTCTAATACTTTCGGTCATTGGACTGTGGCCATGTCACAGCACTGCCTTCCATTGAGGATTTCATAACATAAAACACTGCCATTTATTCCCAGAAATTTAAGGGTCATGCATGCATGTATGTTTGTGTGTGTAATGTTTGTTTTTATGTCAGCTTATAATAAAAACAATTTCATTATTAAACTGAAGGATCATTCAGTATATAATTGTTATATTTTAACAAGAAGAGGTGGGCGACAGTGACTTCAAAGTTTCAACCTGCTTGCCCTCATCAGGCAGTCCGACAAAGGTGAGCAGACTGCAAAGTCACTATCACTCCTCTTCTTGTACAAGTACAATAAATATGTTTGTGTGTGTGTGTGTGTGATACACATAAAGAAATGAAGTGCAATTTTATGTTTGAAGTTCCAATGAAGCTATAGAGCATTCAACTACGAGTGCCTTATATTCAACTGTAGCAGAAACAACTGTAAGCTAATGAAATTCATGACAATTTCTTATTCCCTTGTCATTTTTAACTCATTACTGCTCTGTACTCGACTGACATCTTGAAGCATATGGGTATTGAGTCCTAACACCAGGATATCATTATGCTGTAGCAAAATAATAATAATTACATATATATATATATATATATATATATATATATATTATATATACACACACACACACACACAAATACAAAAATTGTCCCTCTTCCTATTTTGCTTTCATGTCTGTTTATAAAAGTGGATTTGTATGATGACAGACTTAAGTCAAACTGAGACTGCCAGGGCAAGAGACAGAGAAAGCAAAAGAGATGATGATGATGATGAAGTTCTGCAGGAAGTGGAGGGGGAGGGGGGAATACATGGAGATGATGAATTGGTGATTGTGGTCACATGGTCGTTTGAACATTTGTCAAGTCAAACTGACCACTTCTAGAAAAGACGGAAAAGAAAAAAAAAGAAAAAATATGTATATATATTTACAGAAATTTACATAAATAAGCTGAATTTATAATTTAATTTTAAACGAAAAGAAATGAAAATAAAAACAACAAATTGATAAGAAGTGAGAAATTACAAAAGTTAATTAAGAACAGCTATATTTATAATATAAACGAGACAACAACAACAACAAGTTCAATGACAGTATCACAATTACAGGAGGAGAAAAAAAAAAACCATTCGAAGCAGAAAACATTAGGGTCTCTGTTTAAAAGTAGTTGAAGCTATGTACATATCGACAGAATTAGGGACCAGAGAAAGAAAGCGAGAGAAAGAGAGAGAGAGAGAGAGAGAGAGAGAGAGAAAGAGAGAGAAAGTTACCTTCCTTGGGAGGCAAGGTGAAGAAAGGAACTAAGAAAATTAGTTGTATTACTGTTGTTGTTGCTATTGTTGTTGTTTTTAAAATATTAAAATAATCGACAATATCAAGGAAGAAGAAAGAGTCAACAGCCCCTCCCCTCTTCCCATTTTGAAATTTTTTTTTTTTTTTTTTTTTTTCTTTTAATGAATATTTAAATTTTCTCTAATCCTTCAGAACTGACGTTATTATTATTCCTACACCATAAACACAGACGGACAGTATCCACAAACGGTCGTTAAAAGTCTATTGACTTCTTTTTTTCTTTTTTTTCTTATTTGGAGTTTTGAAATTGACATATTTCAAGTATATAAACATTAACTAGCTTTTTTTTTTTTTCTTTTTTCTGGTGAGAGAAGTTAGGGGAGAAGAATTAAAGCCCCCTACTCCCTCTAAATCAGAAGAAACATGGAAAGAGAGAGGGAGAAACAGACAGACAGACAGACGGACAGACGGACAGACAGACAGACACAAGTCAATGGTGCCTGCTTGAAGCAGTGCGGATATCAAAAAATTGATAAAGTTTCTTCTAACAACTCATATTAGCATTTGGAAAAAAAAAAAAAAAAAAAATGTTTAAAATGTATGTGAAAGGGGAGGGGCGACATTTGTTAACGAGCCGATTTAGCTCAGTGGTAAATGTCGACAGTGTGTGGCAGCTAAATTTAATAGCCTTCAGATCCCCCCCCCCTCCTCCTCCTCCCTCAGAGACAACCTCCACCAAAAGCCGACAGCACAGCTGACCATTCTCAGATGCTCACGTATTAGTCCCAAGTCCCTAATACTTCAGCACTTGCCGTTATAAATACAAAGAGGTTGGTTATAGAGAGAGGGAGAGAGATAGGTCAGCACTGAGAAAGGCTCCCCTCTGCTTGGTATCATTATCGTCGGCCCGTAGGCGTCCGGGAACTTTTCCACAAACTGCCATTGATAACGATAGCATCAATAGACACAGATAAATGCTTCGTAGATGTCACTTCAGCAAAACTTTTACCACCAGAGTTGTACCTGGAACAACCGAATACAAAAAGAAATTGTTAATTAGAGAAACTAACAGGTTCAAAAATTTAAGCAGAGCAATTATAAGCTTAGTTTAACGAATATATCATAACCAACACTACTAAACAATCACCATCAAGCGACTGAACACATCAAACAAATAATCACCATCAAACGTTCAAGATATTATTCAACAATCATTAAAGAATTGCCATCAGGCATGGCTGGGTGGTAAGAAGTTTGATTCCAAACTACACAGTTCTGGGTTCAGTCCCACAGCATGGAACGCTGGGCAAGTGTTTTCCTTTAACAGCCTCAGGTTGACCAAAGCCTTGCGAGTGGATTTGGTAGAGAGAAACTGAAAGAAGCCCGTCGTCTATATATAGACAGATATATTCTACAAGTGTGACTGAGTCTGTATTTGTACCCATCACTGCTTAATAACCAGTGTTGGTTCGTTTATATCCCCGTAACTGAGTGGTTCTGCAAAAGGGACTAATAGAATAAATACCAGGTTTAAAAAAAAATAATAAGTACTAGGGTCAGTTCAGACAATTAAGAATTCTTCAAAGCATTGCTCCAGCATGGCCGCAGTCTAATGACTGAAAGACCTAACGGCCAACTGTAAAACAGAGTTATGTGTCCCAACCCCTGACATCTTCCCATTTGGTCAACAGGGGCCTTTCCTTCGGTTACTTGGCAACCTCACTAGTGCTGGTGCTATATCTAAAAGATACCCAGTACATTCTGTAAAATGGTAAATGTTAGAAAGAGCACCGAACCATAGAAACCATATCAAAGCATGCACAGGAGCTTGAGACAGTCCTGCAGCTCACTGGATCCTCTGTAATCACCGAACCATGGAAAAAATTGACGCTAAATGATGATGGTAGATTAACTTCCTTATAACATTGTTATAAACTAATTTCATTTAAACACTGCAATTAACCAATTTAATTCGAACTTACTTGTAATATTTTTCAATATTTTTGCTAGTCACCAATTTTGGTCCAATTCCATGAATTTTAACAGCCTCTTCATGCTCTGGGTAATAGGCATATAGTGACCGAAATGCACAACCTGTGTCCCGGAATAATATCACAAAATGCTTTGCATCGGATTTCGCAATTTCCTGCAATACAAAACACACACACACACATATATTAGTTTATTCCTGACAAATTACGAATTAGTCCTGTTGGTTGTACAAAAATACTAATTGATCTGAGAGTTATACTCTCAGAAACAGACAGAACCCAAAACCAAACCATTTGTAAAATTATTTGAAGTCAAAGACGGTTTCTATAAGAAGGGGGAAGGACCATTACCTAGCAGAGAGAAGCATCTACAGGAATTGCCAGCAAATAGTCAAAAATAATCCTTTAAGGATATGAAGACAAAATAAGCAGATTTAACCATCAGAGATGGTTGCTGACACACACAGAGAATACTTGACAATGAGGTAAGGCAGAACAGAGGTCATTCCGTACGACTGCCATAGTAGTATAATAATAATAATAATAATAATGATCATCATCATCATCATCAACTGGTAGAAGGACAAAGGAAAAACTCTGGAAAGATGCAGTTATAGAGATGATGAAATATTAATCGCGGTTCTTAACCTGTGGTCCGCAAAGATAGTATTGGGTGGATCCTTGAACTAAATTTAAAATTATATATAAGCATATTAAAGGGGGTCCGTGGGAAAACTCATTTAAACACAAGAAGTCCTTAGTAATGAAAAGACTGGGAACTACCGTATTAGTTAATATTTTCCGTTTTGCCACTAAGTAGGGGAGACAACCCTAGACATATTTCTGATTTCGTCTGACAGTTATAGCTTCCCCTTAGCTTACCAATGACGTAATCATGATTCAGCGGTTCTCAACCTATGTTGGCTCAGTGACCCTTTTTCACCGAATTGCATTTTACCAATGCACCCCTGTACCATGTTTTGCAAATATAAAAATAGCTTATTATCCCTATCCTATTATTATATACCATTCAGCTTGAACCTCTTTTTAGACATTTGAGTGAACACGGAACCCTGCAATTATATCAGGTTTTCTTGCTTTACCAGGCATGTTTTTGCTTTCTCCTGTCACACAATGTCCAATGCAGGGTTTTGTGGCTGAGAAGACCCGGCAAATAAAGTGAGATCACAGCTGTCACCTACACCAATGTTGTATAACCAGCCCACTCAAAAAGTACCCTTGGGTCGTAGGGTGACATGCTGTGCTTGAGGAGACCTATTGAGTCAAGTACATCAAAATAAAAATCAAATCAAATGGAAATTGTAGTTGTGGTCCCCGTGTAGGTGGCACGTAAAAAGCACCATCCAAACGTGGTCAATGCCAGCTCCCTCTCCCCGACTGGCTTCCGTGTTGGTGGCACATAAAAAGCACCGTCCAATTGTGGTTGATGCCAGCAACCTTCAGGCCCATGCCGGTTGCATGTAAAAATCACCCACTGCACTCTCAGAGTGGTTGGCGTTAGGAAGGGCATCCAGCTGCAGAAACTCTGCCAAATCAGATTGGTGTCTGGTGTAGCCTTCTGCCTTGCCAGTCCTCAGTCAAATCGTCCAACCCATGCTAGCATGAAAGGCAGACGTTAAACGATGATGACAATATTTATTAACCTGGAAAAATAGAGGAAACGATAACAGCAGGAATGCCTATGGCTCTAGTAGGTCTGCTTAGTGACATGTACTGCTGGGTGGAAGTTGACCTAGGGCTAAAGAACAATAACAACAACAACAGATAGACAAGGGTGGAACTGTAAAAACAAAAAAAATGATATGACTAACCTCTAAGACTTTATTTTTCAGATCTAAGTTCACACATCCTGCTAAACAACAATGACTAATGGCATTAATTATAATGTGACGGTTTGACTTGGAGCTTGGTTTCACAAAGAGTTTGGGACCTGGAAAAGAGTCAAGAGGCACACGTGTGTGTGTATAAGCAGAACAACAACAACAACAACATCGTTTGGGGATTTGAACAGAAAGAAAAGAAGTCAAGTTTTGTAGGAGACACACTGTACTAAACACACACACACACATATATATATATACACACACACATAAGGAGTAAGGGAGTAAAGAACCCCTTCAGTCACAAATGACCATGAGATTGCACCTAGAAAGGTCTCCTCCAAGGAACAAGTACGAGCAAGTTTGTTTTTTATGGAAGACCAGCAGTCGCCCATGCATACCAGCCTCCCCCTCTCCACACCACTGATGTTATCCAAGGGAAAGGCAAAGGGGCTGATACAGCTTGGCACCAGTGGCATTGGAACCCATTTCTACAGCTAAGTGAACTGGAACAACGTGAAATAAAGGGTCTTACTCAAGAACACAACACACAGCCTGGTCCGGGAATCGAACTCACTACCTCATGATTGTGAGCCCGATGTTGTAACCAATACGCCACACACACACACACACACTCGCACATACATACAAATAAAGTGTCTTGCTCAAGAAGACAACACAACTCAGTCCAAGAATCGAACTCACTACCTCGTGATTGTGAGCCTGATGCTCTAACCAATAAGCCACACACACACACACACACACACACGTATATATACACACACATACACACACACTCGCACACACAGACAGAACCAACACAATACCTGTATAGTCCGAACCAGCAGTTGAACCTGCATCACTGCTACTCTCAGTACTCTTACCACTCTTCCTACCAAATCGGTACAAGTCTGGAAAACGGTAACAGAAATGCCAACATGAGCCGACAGACAAAACAGAGACAACAACAACAACAACAATTAATAATAATCAAAGACACTTTAATAAACAGTTAATTAACAATTGGACAGCAGAAAATATCATCTGAAATGATATGCATGGTTGCTGCCATGCAAAATTAGTTTTAGAATTTGATAGCAAGGAACTCTTGTCATGACTCAACTATGGTACTGTGATGCTGAGATTAGAGCACAGCACTTGCAGGGCAGACCAACAGCGCCACAGAGTGTCCCAAACCGAAACGGATGCAAAGTGAGAAGCAGAGATGTCCAACAGATTATCTCTTTTGATGTTTATACTAATGTTCACAAGCACTGCCATTTTATCTACTCACAATGTGAACACTGCCAGAGTCTACACTCATTATTATTATATACCCTCACCTATATATATATATATATATATATATATATATATATACTGCCAGCGTCTATACTTACCAAATAAACGCTGCCAGTTCTTGCATTCACTCCAAAAACACTTCCAATCTGTACTCATCATATAAACATTGTGAACCAAGAACTCTTAGGTAAGATTTCTTAATTTAGTTTCAAGACATTATAGCAATGTGCCTTGAGTCAAATAAAGAACAGAATAAAAGACATCTTGAAGGAAGAAAAACATCTAATTTTTTCTGCAATTGAGTGGGGAGGGGGTCAGAGAGAGAGAGAGAGAGTATAAAAGCATGTTTGATAATGATAATTATAATAATATCAAAATTAAAAGAAGAAGGGTGCCATTGTCGTCTAGTGAATGCTATTTCGACATTCCATGTGTCTTCAACAGGTTCAAAAAATAATTTTGTCAATCTACTTCATTTTGGTTAATATATAAAGGATTGAGGTAACCCCTCCAGTTGACAATGGCATGCTTCTTCTAATTTTGACTCTATATCTTCTGGAGGAATTACCTCAATCCTTTATATATCAATAATAAAAATAATAATAATAATACTGAAATACAAAAAGGATAGTTCCTCACAAAACTTTCAAAGGTAATTCTTATAAGAAGCAGTAAAAAAACTCTCAGTTCTGAGGGTTAACTGAAATTATTGAAGTTTCTTGTGGTTCCATGCTGCTGGCTGCCAAAATGACAACTAAATAGCAGAATTTTTATTTGGGAAGTTCTTAGAGACTACTGGGCATATCCTAGAGATTTGTCTCTCATCACCTCTTAATTACAAAAACTAAACCACATCTAATATCACTGGGTATGAGCAAATGTGGGAGGCCCTAAATTGTCAGTGAACCTGCTAGAAATAACAGCTACATCTCCTGCAAATCATACTCGTTTAATGTAGTTCTAAATACACAATGTCTGAATTATCTTTGAAATAACTCGGCCAGATCAGTGCCGATTTACAGGCTACAACAACAACAACAGGAATCCTGGAGGTACAGGAGTTTATAAACTTCCAGACAAGATTCAGTGCTACAAGACATGTTAGCAGTCACAGAAGATAGAGATTCCGGTAAAAGGAACCATGGGCTACAAAGATGCAAGAGATCGCTTCATTAGAACACTACAGCCAGAGGTTAGCCTGGCTGCTATGAACTGAGGCGGCACAGTTTACGGTGACTGGTAAGGATATTAGGGTTCAATTGCAGAGGGAAGACATGAATGATAGAGGAGGAGATGGTTCAACGAATGATACAAGAAGATGTGGTTGTTGGATTTTAGGTTGAGGGCAGAAGATGCAAAAGTCATAAGAAGAAATGATGTTATTCTATTATGATCGATTACAATGAGAGATGAACTTAAAGAGCATGAGGTTGGCCTCAGGTCAGCTCTGATGAACAAAAACATTCCAGGCATGACCATCTGGCCCAGTGGTTCTCAACGAGGGTCTATACAGAATTTTGTTGTTAAAATTTATCTGAAAATGGTTTACACTTCTACATAAAACATTTTAATGGATTTTTTTAAAATTAAATTCTTAATATTTAATTCTAAAGATATATGATTTTTATCTAAACAATGGAATAAAAGGGAACCATACAGAAAAAAATGATTGAAAACCACTGACCTGGACCTTTCACAGACAGGGTTGGCCAAAAGTCACCCGACAGTAAATCAAAAATCCCATAAATACTTAATATTCAATTTTATTTATTCATTCCAATTATGAATCTTTAATAATTGAATGCTGCAAGTTAAAATCACCATTTTATTTTCTTCAACATTTTGTCTATAAAATAATTTTTTGTTTTAATCTAGGAATTAAATGGTTTTGATTTACTGTCAGGTGACTTTTGGCCAACCCTGTCTATCTTGGAATGCATTCACCTTTTCGTACCTTGTTTTGACGCAATTTAAAGGAATTTAGTTGCATCATTTGTTAAAAGTAAACATTGTAAACAGATGAGAGAGAGAGAGAGAAAGAGGTGGAGAGAGAGAGAAAGAGGTGGAGAGAGAGAGAGAGATACCAGAGAGAGAGAAAGAGGGAGAGAGAGAGATTACTGAAGTGAAATGTTACCATGCAGTCAATCATCAGCTGACGTTCATTACATAACGAAGAACAGGTGAGAGGACAGTAATGAAGATGACCATGCAATGTGTATACTTTACAGATCCAATGTAGGCAGGATCAACAACAAAAAGTTATTCCATCCAGTGAGAGATAAATATCAATTTAACATACACAATAACAGAAGAGCTAGTTTCATGCTTTAGAGATACATCAAATTAGCAGGTACACATAACCTTCTTGGAGATACAAGGCATGTTATATATACCTGCCAATTTAATTTATCTTAACACATGAAACTATAAGTAGCTGTGTGTGTGTGTGTGTGTGTGTGTGTGTGTGTGTGCTGTATATGTCAGTATATAAGGGAACTGGGCATATAAGATATATTACCAAATTACTTAACTAGCCATCAACCATTCGTTGAGGTAACAACTTATGGAAAATTTGGGGTCACATTTTATAGCAGGAGTATCAGACAGCAGCCTGTTTTGCTGAAAGAGGTTATTTGCTTTGCCTGAAGGTTAAAAGGTCTTCTTATCATCATCATCATCATCATCATCGTTTAACGTCCGCTTTCCATGCTAGCATGGGTTGGACGATTTGACTGAGGACTGGTGAAACCGGATGGCAACACCAGGCTCCAGTCTGATTTGGCAGAGTTTCTACAGCTGGATGCCCTTCCTAACGCCAACCACTCAGAGAGTGTAGTGGGTGCTTTTACGTGTCACCCGCACGAAAACGGCCACGCTCGAAATGGTGTCTTTTATGTGCCACCCGCACAAGCCAGTCCAGGGGCACTGGCAACGATCTCGCTCGAAAATCCTACAGGAGCCAGTCAGGCGGTACTGGCAACGGCCACGCTCAAAATGGTGCATCTCATGTGCCACCCGCACAAGAACCAGTCCAGGGGCACTGGCAACGATCTTACTTGGCTTGCCGGGTCTTCTCACGCACAGCCCATTTCCAAAGGTCTCGGTCCGTAGTCATCGCCTCGGTGAGGCCCAATGTACGAAGGTCTTGCCTCACCACCTCAGCCCAGGTCTTCCTGGGCCTACCTCTTCCACGGGTTCCCTCAACTGTTAGGGTGTGGCACTTTTTCACGCAGCTATCCTCCTCCATTCTCACCACATGTCCATACCAGCGCAATCGTCTCTCTTGCACGCCACAACTGATGCTTCTAATGTTCAGCTTTTCTCTCAAGATACTTACACTCTGACGGGTATTCACATTGACATTACACATCCAACGGAGCATACTGGCTTCATTCCTTGCGAGCTTACGTATGTCCTCAGCAGTTACAGCCCATGTTTCACTGCCATGTAGCATGGTTGTTCGTACGCATGCGTCATACAGTCTGCCTTTTACTCTGAGTGAGAGTCCCTTTGTCGCCAGCAGGGGTAAGAGCTCTCTAAACTTTGCCCAGGCTATTCTTATTCTAGCAGCTACACTTTCAGCGCACCCACCCCCACTACTAACTTGGTCGCCCAGATAGCGGAAGCTATCGACTACCTCTAGTTTTTCACCCTGGAATGAGATAGAAGTTGTTTCCTGTTTGTTTGCAGTCTTTATTGCACCTGAACATCTGCCACAAACAAAAACTAACTTGCTAGTTAACCTGCCTTTGATGTTGCTGCACCTCTTATGTGTCCATAGCTTGCACCGGGTACATCTTATAGAGTTACTACCTACTCCTTTTCTACATACTGAGCAGGGCCATCTACCTGAAGGGGTTTGTGTTTTATCTACCTTCCTACTTATTAGGATTTTGGTTTTAGCTAGGTTGACTCTAAGGCCCTTCAATTCTAGACCTTGCTTCCACACCTGAAACTTCTCCTCTAGTTCTGATAGTGACTCCGCAATTAGGGCAAGGTCATCAGCATAGAGGAGCTCCCAGGGGCAACCTGTCTTGAACTCCTCTGTGATTGCCTGGAGGACTATGGTAAATAATAGGGGGCTGAGGACGGAACCTTGGTGGACCCCTACCTCTACCCGGAATTCATTGCTGTACTCATTTCCAACCCTCACCTTACTGGCCGCATCTCTGTACATGGCTCGCACAGCTCTCACTAGCCATTCTTCTATCCCAAGTTTCCTCATTGACCACCAGATAAGGGATCGGGGGACCCTGTCAAAGGCTTTCTCCATGTCAACGAAAGCCAGGTACAGAGGTTTATCCTTGGCTAGGTGCCAGCATATACTGTGTGTGTGTGTGTGTGTGTGTGTGTGTGTGTTTGTGTGTGTGTGTTTGTGTGTGTGTGTGGAGAGAGCAGGGGGAGGGGCAGCACCGATGTCTATAAATGTGTAGTCAGAGAGACAATCACAATGAAATTTTGGAACCCTTAACAACCAAATTCATTGCATCCCTAACATTTGTAACCTGGACAAGAGAGCATTTTAAGGAGAGACACAGTAATAATTTTCATTTGAATGTACAAGAGACAAACAGACAGACGAAAACAGAGAACCATACTCTAAAAAGGTGTTTAGATTTCAATTTCCTCTTCACCAATATTCAATACCCAGCTACAGTCTATGAGTCTCTGTCATCCCAGAGCTGTTTTCTAAATACTAAGTATTCCAAGGAATCCAGGGAGTTATTTTGGTAAAACTTTACAAAAATACAATAAAATTCGTAATGAGAAAACAAAAACACAAAAAAAAGAATTCTTTTAATCTTCTTCCTTTTTCTTAAATTTCAAATTCAAACTTGTATCCCTGCCAAGATTTATCTAGAAATGATTATCTCCCTTACAACAACGGCTTACCAAAGCGGATCAGTGTTTGTGGCGAATTTTTAAAAGCTTTTATTTGTCTACTAAATTCTATGAATGTTCGAGACTAGGTTTGCATCTGCTCATCAAAATTTGTGAAATAACTAAGTTTGAGGGATTTTCTTAGCAAAAAAAACTTAAGTATCTTGCAAGGCTTCCTAAAACCTTATCAATTAGTTTGGACTCTTTGAAGATCATTAACTGTTAGAAACTCATAAAATCTTCAAAATATGAAAAAAAAATATTTGAAGACCAAATGGGTTTCAAAAATTGTTGTTTAGCATCAGAGTGGCAGGTATATGAACAAAGCTAGTCCAGCCATGACCATCCTGTTGTCTTCGTACATAAAACTAACCTAAGACAGAAATTATCTTTATATGAAAGGTGGAGAAGACACCAACAGGCCAAGCTAATTACTCATTAGCAATACTACAACAACTTGGTCAATTATCAGCTCTAGTTCTGAAAGAAAGTATCACTAAACTAGCAGAACAGCATTTCAGATAAAGCTTTAATTAATTTGTGATTTAATTAAAAACTTGTCCCGAAAATTCCATACTTATATTCAGATAAAAAGGTGCATCATTAATTAGTAGTAATGAGGAAAAGATAATTTTTTTTTTTAAGACTGTTGCTTATGAGAAGTGTCTATATTTTAAGGGTTGTAGAAACATGCCCCAGGCCCTACGGTAAACATGTGCAGAGTTATGGTGAAACTTGAGGAGAGGGACCCTTAACTAGAAACATGCACAGATGTAACATGCAATCCAATAACATTTTAGTGGTTGATGTAGTGTTGTCAATGATATCTGCAGAGGACTACTGTTGAACACACACTCAACACCCACCACCCTTGCCATCCCCACGTTTGGGGTCTCATTTTTCTTGGGTTCAATGGACTCATAAAACCGGTCACACAGTTTCTATGACACGTGAGTGATCAAGATCACAACAATCTCCCCTCAAGTCAGCATTTCAGAGGGAAGAGAGGAGCGGGGGACAAGTTGACTGCATGACCCCCTGCACCTGACTGGCATTTTCACCATCATCATCATCATCATCGTTTAACGTCCGCTTTCCATGCTAGCATGGGTTGGACAATTTGACTGAGGACTGGTGAGCCAGATGGCTACACCAGGCTCCAATCTGATTTGGCAGAGTTTCTACAGTTGGATGCCCTTCCTAACACCAACCACTCCAAGAATATAGTGGGTGCTTTTACGTGCCACCGGCACAAGGGCCAGTCAGGCAATGCTGAAATACATTTTTTCCAACATGTTAACGATTCTGCCAGTGTACCAACTTCTTCCCTAAATGGAACTGTGATTATTTCTCAACGACTCCATTGTCGGCGTAAACATGGCATTTGTAATATATCCTCAATTCTGATTTTTACTGAAGGTTTTACAGTAAAAATATTCTTCTTAAATCTGAAATAATTTCAACGTCAACCATAAGTCAAACGTCTTGACTGGGTGAAATGAGTTGTAGAACAAGACTTGTACAGACAGACACTGCCGTGAATAAATACTAGAGATATCAGCAGTTAATGTTGTCAAACTGCAATATCAAATTTCAAGACAATTCATAGAACTACAGAACCATATATAGAATGGAAGAAGGGATTCCTGATAAATGGTCAACTCTGATCAATTACAGAATCACACTGACACAAACATTCAGAGCTCCCAATCAACCAATTCTTTCAAAGTAAAGACTAAAAATATGGTGAAAAGTGTGTAAAAAGAATACTACAGAACTAAAAGTGATGTAAAGTTGCTAGCTCCCATCAGCACCACCACCATCTACAGCAACACTAGCTTTGTCACTACACCCACCACCACCACCACCACAACAACCATTTCTATCATGCCAAGAGTCAGTCACCAACTAGAATCTACAGAGATGTTTATATGTTGGAAGCAGTAAAACTGCAACATGCAGTCGGATGAACAAAGGAATATTTACCTGGGGATGGTGGCCGTCTGCCAGTTCCGTAACGACCAGAGTGATTTTGTTGTGTGAATAGGCTCATCATCACTAGAGGAAGAGGAAGAACAATCAAAACAGCCCCTCCTAGAACTCCATCTTCAGGCTCGGTCACTTTACCGACAGCCTGTGTCAGGGAGTTGTCGCAAGACTTACAATGATATTTGGAAGGTTTACTTCATGCAAATAATTATTGTTTCACGGGAAGAGGGAGAAAAATTATGATTTTTATTTAATATTATCCAGGAACAAGGAGGTGACAGAATGGACAATTTTTGAATTTATACAAAAATTTATTCTATCTGCAACTCACTAAAGTTTAAAATATAAACTTAAAACTTAAAGTTCTTAAATTTATCGGATAAGATGAGTGAGGTTTAATTTCTTTGCTTACACATTATATATAATTAACAAATGTTTAATTAATATCTGTAATTTATTTTTATATACTTCATAACAATATATAACCCCTACTCTCCCTGCTGTCAAGGTTGATTCTAACATCCAAGCGTTTGTTAATTTACCATTTCAATGTTGGTGCAATTAATCTGTAAGACCAAATCCCCATTCTTCAATCCAAATTAATTTCAAAAATTAAAAAAAAATTACGATTACAGACCATTTGGTAATTTACAGTCAATACCCATGACTTTCAGAAACATTTTTTCAAGCTCAGAATTGCTGAAGCATGGAATAAACCACCCACCTCAGTTGTTAGCGGTTGGGATGCTATGTCCTTCAAAACTTCCTGAAATTCACCAACAACAGTACCCCTGATGTCCCCCAACCTTTACTTTTTTTTTTTTTGTTTTAACGATTCATTTACTGTCCATGCACTTTTGGTTACTTTGTTGTGATGGGTTGTAGTGCACCTGAGCACTGTAAACAATAAGTTCATTGTTATTATTATTATTATTATTACTACTACATAAAGTTGTAGAAGGAGGACAAAACTAGAGAAACCTTGTTTATAACAAAAGAATTTAATGACTCGTCCAGTATTATTTCAGCACAATTTTACTAATCAAATTCAGCTCTGAACTGAGCGGAACTGGACTGGACTGGTTTCAACTGGTCTGGACTAAATGCTAATTCCATTCAAGTAAAGAATTTCAAATTTAAAAAAGAAAAAGAAAAAAAAAACAGTTCAGATGAATTATTAAGATAAAATTTTTATCCAACGCGAGAAGCAGGTGAGAAATGATAGGAGTTAATTAGATTAATTCTAAAGTAGTTTACCTGGAGATGGAGGTCTTCTGCCAAAGTTAGTGCGCCCCGAGTTGCCTTGATTTGCCAGTAAGTTCATTGACACTACAAAGAAAAGAAAAATTATATCAAACATTAGTTTCAAAAGTAACAGTTTTATTGGAAATTAAATATATACATTTATGCTAATTAATTTATTTAATTAGAATCAGTGTCATTTTAAATATTGCACTAATTTCCTAAGTACACTAAGAAGAGTAAAATTAAACATTTCAAATAACGACAACTGGCTACAAAAATATAAAGTCACAGGGTTTATAAAATAGTTCTAATGTTTAATTAAGGTTTACAGAGAATTTATAAAACAATTAAGATATAAATAACAGCAAGAAAAAGACACCTTTTGCATTCATAGGCTTCAAGTGGTGACAGTAAAATTCAATATTCTTAGAAATATACAAAACCCCACATCAAATATAAAAGCAAGACCAATGGTTTGGCAATTAGGCATGCAGATGTAATTAAATCTTAATTAATCTTTTAAAATTATCCAGAGAAACTTTAAGACATGACTACTTTAACACATTAACCACATGTCTCCAATGGTGCTTCATTGCAAACTTCACACAACCATCATATGCACCACCAGTGGTACAATTTTCAGAATTTGATAAACTATTTTCATTCTGTATCTTTGACATGCATTCCAGGCTATTTAAACTAACATGAATGCTAAATATTGAAGTTTAATTATGAAATATCGTAAAAATGCCAAAAAAAAAAAAAAAAAAAAAAATCACATTTCCTTGTAATTAAACTAATCAGTTTGATTGGAAATATGTGGTGTCACCAGTAAGGTCCAGTAACAGGCTGCAGTGATTAATGTGTTAATGTATATAAACCGTCTACATTATTGTGTTGAGTCCGAAGACTCATAGCATTGGTCAGCTAGTATCCAGAGTTATAAATAACCAAAACCACAACGTTGACCCTCAACGCAACACCAGACCATTACAGTTGAGTGGACTGAAGTAACGTTAAATAAAGTGTCTTGCTCAAATAAACCTTGACCGTACAATCATGAGGGGCAACACCCTGACCAAAAGGCCTTAAATACATATTTTTGCTTATACTTATACAAACAGAATAAAACAATTAACAATTCATAACGAAGGGATTGTTAAAACAAAGCTATACAGTTTATATCTATTCTATTTTTATAAAAAAAAAAAAAAGAAAGGCTGTTAGACTAAAAATTAGTAAATTCCAGTTTAATTATTTTACTGATACCAGTCATTAAGTTGGAGTATCACCCTCTATGAAATGATGAATACATCTTTGGGAAAACTTAAATCAATTATAATCACAAAGCTCTCTATATTCAACTGGTTCCACAAACTGCCAGTTTCGTAGTGAATTACATCTACAGTCAGTGTTGGTGGCGCCACTGTTGTCCATCCATCTGTATTAGCCTCACAACTGGCAGAGATAAGAAACCTTTCTACAAGGCCTGGAGTTTCGGTGGGAGGTGGGACACTCAATTACACCAATTTTATCAACCCAAAGAGGATGAAAGGTAAAGTCCATCTTGGCCGAATTTGAACTTAGAACGTAAAGCCAGAAGACATGCAGCTGAGCATCTTGTCCAACATGCTTATGATTCTGTTGTGCTCACTGCCTTAACTGGACAACACAATAATAATTATAATTATAATATTAATCCTTTCTACTGGAAGTACAAGGCCTGAAATTTGGGAGAGGGGCTAGTCGATTAGATTCCCCCACCCCCGTATGCAACTGGTACTTAATTTATCGACTCTGCAAAGATGAAAGGCAAAGTCGACCTCGGCGGAATTTGAACTCAGAACG
This sequence comes from Octopus bimaculoides, assembly GCF_046866305.1. Classification (NCBI taxonomy): domain Eukaryota; kingdom Metazoa; phylum Mollusca; class Cephalopoda; order Octopoda; family Octopodidae; genus Octopus; species Octopus bimaculoides. Next base: position 145,985,386 of record NC_142931.1, read on the forward strand.
TAGTGACAAGTGAAATACTGCTAAGCATTTCATCAAGCATGCTAACGATTCTGCCAGCTCACCGCCTTTGGCATAATTATAATAATAATAATAATAATAATAATAATAATAATAATAATAATAATAATAATAATAATAATAAACTGTTGTTGTTGATCAATGGAAGTTCACTGAGGATTCAGTTGTTTAATCAAATTAATTGTTCATCCAATTAGCACGTAAGTGGCTGAGTATTCCATAGTCATGTGTACTCTTAACTTAATTCCCAATCAGAATCAGTACGACAGAGTGTACAACAAGGTTGTACCTTTGAATTACAGGTACAATCGATTACAGGTAAGAGGATCTCCACCAAATGTTATTTCAAATAATATTTAGAAGAGAGAAAACAGACAGAAAGATGTAACCCATGGTTGTCATAAGAAACCTGTGCAGTGGTGTGTGTGGGGTCTGAAGGGTCAAGTGAAAGAGTCAAGGATACAGAGCTGAAACCTGAAGTGCTGGGTTTATAGCAACAACAGAGAACGAAGCACCACAGACAATTGCCAAGTTGATAGTGAGAGGAACACTAAGAAACTATCAGACCAGTTATAAAATTACAGTCTGCAAATGGAAACTTTGGTATATTAAAGAACTGTGCCAAGAGGAAGGTAGGAGGAAGGATAGGTTAGTATACCTACAGTGGAAATGCCTGAGATTTGACGCAGACTCTTCTACTGTTACTAGAAAAGCAACTAAGGTGCTATATTAAGCCTAGCACAGACAAGGATTAAAGGGTTTTTCTAGATTGTATATATTACATCATAAGAATTCAGTAACTTCCAAAGATGTAAAATAATTTATTTTTAATAATGTAAAGCTTTCCGGTAGCCTTCATGATCCAAAGGGGTTTTTAGCACAACATTTACTTGCTATTACTAACTGAAGCTATGTGAAATGAAGTACCTTGCTCAAGAACCCAATAACCTGGCCCAGGAATTGAACCCACAGCCTTACAATTGCAAGTCCAACAACCTAACCACTAGGTCACACAAGTTCACATTATGTACATTATTTACATTTGGCGGATATTTGTCCTCATCTTGTTTGTTGTTAACATGTTTCGGCTGATATACCCTCCAACCTTCATCAGTTGTCTTGGGGAAACTTCAAACCTGGGTTCTCATTCCTAAGGTATTTTTCAATGCTATTATTATTATTATTATTATTATTATTATTGTTCAGTTGTTTTATTTTTATAACGTGCTTTCACTTCACTACCGAGCGCAGCTCTGTGCGCCTTGGGTATGTGCTGTGGTGCTCTTATGTTTACTGTATTGAAAGTGTTTTGCGTAGAATGTGTGCAGTACCCAGTAGTGCAATTTTCTGTATGTTATATATATTTGTAAGTCCTGGTGTTTTTGTTATGTATTTGTCTGAATATTTTTTTTATTATACCTAAGGCACCTACTATGATAGGAATTGTTTCTGTTTTTAGATTCCACATTCGAGTTACCTCTATTTCCAGGTCTTTGTATTTTGAAAGTTTTTTCCATTTCTTTTAGAGAGACGTTGTCATCTGCTGGTATTGATACATCAATTAGAAAGCTTTTTTTTTCTTCATGATCTTTGACAACTATATCTGGTCTATTTGCCTTAATTTCTCTATCTGTGTGTATTGGCATATCCCAGAGTATGGTTGCTTTCTCGTTTTCTGTGACCTTTTCTGGTGTGTGTTTATACCATCTTTTTTCTGTTGTTATTCCATAGTGTTGGCATAGCTTCCAGTGTATATAGGTCCCAGCTCTGTCGTGTCTGTGAATATATTCCTTCTTAGCCAGGACTGGGCAGCCAGAGATAATATGATTTATTGTTTCCTGTCCATCGCCACATATTCTGCAGTTACTTGTTATGTTTCTTTTCATTATGTGTTTTTGGTAATTTCTGGTGGGGAGGCTTTGGTCTTGTGCAACAATTAAAAGTCCTTCAGTCTCTGCTTTGAGTCCTGAGCTTCTCAGCCATTGCTGGGATTTTTCTCTGTCTATTTCTTTTGCATTTAGTTTAGCCCAGTATTTACCATGTAGGGGCTTTTCTTGCCATCGTTTTATCATGGCCCGTTGCTGTTCTAGTTTTAGTTTGAATTTCATTTGTTTTATAGCTTTTGTTGTTTCTTCTTCTTCTTCTTCGTATTTGTTAGGTAGATTGATTTCTTGTTTGTATTTGTCAGCTTCCTTAAATACTGAAAACAGTTTTTTGTTTTGCTCGTGTTTTGTGGCTATTTGTATTAGTCTTCCTTGCTTCTGGAGTAGGTATTTTTGCAGTCCTATGGTGGTTATTTTATAATAGTTTTCTAGCTGTATAAGACCCCTGCCACCTTCTGTGTGTTGTATATATAGCCTTTCTTTGTCAGATTTTGGGTGGTGCATCCTATATCCTGTCATTATTTTTCTTGTTTTCCTGTCTATTTTAGATAGTTCATTTAGTGTCCAGTTAAGGATGTTGTAGCTGTAGCTTATAACTGGGACAGCTAAAGTGTTGATACCCATTATCTTGTTTTTAGCATTGAGTTTTGTTTTTAGTATTGATCTGACTCGTCTATAGTACTCTTTCTTTATTTTTTCTTTCATTTGTGTGTGTTGTATCCTATCTAGTTCATTGACTCCTAAATACTTGTATTATTATTATTATTATTATCATTATTATTATTATTATTCAGGTCACTGCCTGGAATCGAAATTGGAATCTTGGGGTGAGTAGCCCGGGCTCTTAACCACTACACCATATGCCCATAGTGGTTAAGAGCACAGGCTACTAGCTCCAAGATTCCGAGTTCAATTCCAGGTAGTGACCTGAATGATGATAATAATAATAACATCAAAAAGTACCTTAGGAATGAGAGCCCAGGTTCGAAATTTCCCCAAGACACCTGATGAAGGCTGGAGGGTATAACAGCCGAAATGTTGTGTTAACAACAAACAAGATGAGGACAAATATCCATCAAATGTAAATAATGTAAATAATTCCTCATCTCTTAAATATAGAACTGTAAAGTTCACAATATATTCAGCAGATAATAGTAAATAGTTTTTATTTTAGAAATTATGAGAAATTAATTTTTAGTAATAATTAATAATCTCTACAAATAAATATTATTATTAAATTACTGTTTGGTCCAGTTTAAACCAGCAATGACATTTCAAGCTATTAAAATACAATAAAATAATTTCATATCCTGAGGACATACCTTGCAGTTTCATAAACCAGAACAAATGTTTTACATTTAATTAGTAAATTAAAACAATGATTTAGTTAATTACTTTTAATCAGATATCAATATAAAATAGCAATTACAATAATAATTATATTGAGAAAAAAAAAAAAAGCTGCCTATTTTCATGCAAACTAAGAAAAGTATTACAAAAATATAACCCCAGTGAAATGTTGAACTGATGTGAAATGCTGGTTAGCCTTGTTTGTGTAGCAAAAAGGGGGAATTTTCTAGAATGTAAGAAGAGCAGTTAAAAGGCAGGAACAAGAATAAAAAAAAAGGGGTTATTGGTGAGGCGGTATTGCTTTGGAATTTTCCGATTATTTTTTTTTTTCCCCCTCCCGTCCGTCTTGAAAGCAGAAGCAGCTACTTGAGGTAACTTCTCTACTAAAGGAATTGGACTATTTCAAAGAACTTAACTCACAGTTAATATATTCACAGGCCATTTTCAGATTTTTTTATTTATTTGTTTCAGTCATTAGACTGTGGCCATGCTGGGGCATTGCCCTGAAGAATTTTCTTTTAGTTGAATGTACCAATGCCAGGACTTAATATATATATATTTTTTTTTTTCAGTCTGGTACTTATTCTATCGATCCCTTTTGCTGAGCTGCTAAGTTACGGGGAATAGTAAATTGTTTATTTTAGAAATTATGAGAAATTAATTTTTAGTAATATTAAATAATCTCTAGAAATAAATAATATTATTAAATTACTGTTTGGTCCAGTTTAACCCAGCAATGACATTTCAAGCTATTAAAATACAATAAAATAATTTCAAATCCTGGGGACACACCAACACTGGTTGCCAAGCAGCAGTGGGGGACAGGTACACACACACACATACGCGCGTGTGTGTGTGTGTGTGTGTGTGTGTGTGTGTGTGTGTGTGTGTGTGTGTGTGTGTGTGTGTGTGTGTGTGTGTGTGTGAGAGAGGCTTCTTTCAGTTTCCGTCTACCAAATCCACCCACAAGTAGAACCCAAGACTATAGCAGAAGACACTTAAAGCACCATGGAGTGGGACTGAACCCAGAACCATGTGGTTGGGAAGCAAACTTCATACCACATAACCACTCCTTGCACCAACGGAACACAGCTACATAGATTGGAACATTATCAGAGAACCGCCGGACTGGCCCTCGTGGCGGTGGCACGTAAAAAGCACCCACTACACTTTCGGAGTGGTTGGCGTTAGGAAGGGCATCCAGCTGTAGAAACTCTGCCAAATCAGATTGGAGCCTGGTGTAGCCATCTGGTTCGCCAGTCCTCAGTCGAATCGTCCAACCCATGCTAGCATGGAAAGCGAGCATTAAATGATGATGATGATGAATATCATTCCAAGGAGCTGCAACAACAGTAGTAGGGGTAGTAGTAGCAGCAGCATCAATAGTCTCTGTTCCATCCATGACCAACTCGACTGAAACCTAATCACTAGTAGCTTATGGCTTACAATGGCTGCAGGGAATGGTTAGCATCCTGCAAAGTAGCCTAATGTGAGCCATTGGCTACAACAACTCATGCAAATTTAAGAAATTGCACACACAGCCAACCCATGCTAACAACAATGACAAAAGACAATATCATTACATATTTTTGATCATGAACAAAATAATTTAGGAAAAGCAATCACTTCCCTAGAACCATCCAACTTTGTAAATCTTTTAATTGTTTTTGTGATATCTTCTTCGTTTGCAAGCATTGAAACAGTGAGCAACAGTGGATATATTTAAACAATGAGTTAAGTTTTGATAACGAGAGAGAGAAAGAGGGGAGGAAAAAAAAAGAGGGTAAATGAAAGGGGAGGAGGGGAGGGTGAGCCTGAGCTATGGTTGGGAAAGAGAACAGAATCCAGCGGCAGTTGTTTTCAGTCTATAAATACATATATATAAGCATACATATATACATATGCATTTATAATTTGTCTCTTTGGTTATGTACAAACCTGCTTTCCGGAGTCCGGACCGAGAATAGTGAGGGATGCGTGCTGTAGGAAGATAGATAGAATGACACACTAATGCTGGCAGCAAAACAGCCACTTAGTCTAAACAGATCTGGGAACCTGGGTTTTAGTTCACATTCACTTTACAATAAAACAAAAACAAAATAAAGCAAAGTTTAAAAAAAAAAAATAAACACACATACATACACACACAGAAGAAGAAAAAAAAAAAACACAGCAATCAGGCAATAAAAATTAAAATTATAATCAAA
>NC_142931.1:145999361-146016861 GCF_046866305.1 Octopus bimaculoides
AAATTCCTCAAGTTTCATTGTGTCCAGACAATAACCACTGCAAGAAGTCAGATGGAAGCAGCACAATGGGCTACGTTAGATAACTGAAACAGAGAAACTGTTTTTAAGAATTATTTTGGGAAGAACCGAAGATAAAACAAATATGAAATCAATGATTTTAAAGAGATTTACCTCATCAATGTGAAATAACAAAAATTTACATACTGATCATTGGACAACAGCCAATTGTAAATTTATTGAATAAAGAGCAGACGTTGAAAGGAGAGGGAAAGTCAATGAAGAGGTTGTGAACAGCAATGAATGAACTTTGACTAAGAAACAACCGATTGATTGTTTAACCAGCAAACTAAAATGATCAATTGGCTATTGGTTAGATATTTAACCAACTAACAACTGATAATAAAGAAGTGATACTGAACCAGTGTCTGTGTTTATTATTGGCATAATGACCCTCCCAAGATTGAATTAAGGTTTATAGTTTTTATAAACTTCACAAAAACTGACTAATTTTCTGAAATTTTGTTTATTCTAGAGAGAGAAGGGGGAGGGAAGAGAGAAGGGGAGATGGAGAGGGGAGATGGAGAGGGGAGATGGAGGGGAGAGAGGGAGATGGGGGAGAGAGAGGGGGAGATGGGAGAGAGAACAAGATGGGAGAGAGAGAGGGAGATGGGAAAGAGAGGGAGATGGGAGAGAGAGGGAGATGGGAGGAAGAGGGGAGAGGGAGAGGGGAGAGGGAAATGGAGGAGATAAGGAGATGGAGTAGAGATGGTGGGAAAGAAAGAGGGGAGGGGGAGAGAGAGTATTACAGATACTTCCTTCTCCCACCTGACAACAGGTGATTATCTTATTAGCAACCTGTAGCCAATTAGGATATTTTTCATAAATTGTGATATAAAAACAATGTTTCCATGGCAACAGTTGACAGATCATAAAACAATGGAATCACAACATAGAAAATAAATAGAAAACAAACAAGAAGGACAAACAAGAAGGACAAACATTTTATATTTTTATTAACAAAATCCTGAAGATGGAAAATCAAGCTCAAAGGGAGGGGGGGTGACGGGGGTAAATTTATTGATTGAAAATTGAAATCCTGACAACACAGTGTCCCAGTTTTTCTCAAAGTGAAACTGACCTGATACATTAATTTGACAAGATGGAGTGGAGGCTACCCATTACAATCGGTTCCCTCAACTAACCACCACAGAATCTTCCCAGAAGTGTCTGCCAATGAACCCCTACCAAATGATACACTACCCAACATTCAAAGACTTAGGTCAGTGCAACTATTTGAAAACAAACAAGAGCACTCAGAGGGTGCAAACCTCCGCCAGGGCAACACCAACGATTAGCCAGAGATGATTTTTAAAATGAGAATATCTGAAATAAAATCGACTGCTCTCACAAACGAGAATACTAAAAATGAACCCGACCACTCTCAAAAAATAAGTAAAAAAACAGGAGAAATAATCCAGAATCCTTGTCTGGTACCGGATCAATCCCAAAATCTAATCAGTTCGTGCCAATCACAAGGCCAAACATCCCTGAAAGTTTCATTTGAATCCATCCAGCAGTTCCTGAGATATCTTGTCCACGGACAAACAAGCAAACAAACAAACACAACTGAAAACAATACCTCCACCTTTGCTAAGGCGGAGGTAATAATAATAAAAATAATAATCCATTCTTATTTTAGCACAAGGCCTGAAATTTGGTGGGAAGGGGACTAGTGGATTACATCAACCCCAGTGCAAAACTGGTAGTTAATTCAGCAACTCCGAAAGGATAAAGGGCTAAGTCAACCTCAGCAGAAAAATAATAATAATAATAATAATAATAATAATAACAATACTGGTTTGAAATTTTGGTACAAGGACAGCAATTCCAAGGAAGGGATAAGTCAATTACATCGACCCCAGTGCATTACTGGTACTTAAGTTATCGACCCCGAAAGGGATGAAAGGCAAAGTCAACCTCAGCGGAATTTGAACTCAGAACGTAGCAGCAGACAAAATGCCACAAAGCACGTTGCCTAACGTGCTAACGATTCTACCAGCTCACCTCCTTAACAATAATAATAATAATAATAATAATAATAATAATAATAATAATAGCTCTCAGAGAGTGCAAACCTCCGCCAAGGCAGTATCAACGTCCTCTCAACGATTAGCCGGAGATGGTTTTTAAAATGAGAATATCTGAAATAAACTCGACTGCTCTCACAAATGAGAATACTAAAAATGAACCTGACCGCTCTCAAAAATTAAGTAAAAAATACAGGAAAAATAACCCAGAATCCTTGTCCATTACTGGATCGATCCTAAAATCTAATCAGTTTGTGCCAGTCACGAGGTCAAACGTCCCTGAAAGTTTCATCCGAATCCATCCTGCAGTTCTTGAGATATCTTGTCCACAGACAAACAAACAAACAAACACGACTGAAAACAATATCTCCACCCTCGCTAAGGTGGAGACAATAATTCTTTTTAATTCTGGCACAATGCCAGCAATTTTGAACGGAGTGGGCAAGTTGACTGCTACTTTATTTCATCAATCTCAAAAGGATGAAAGACAAAGTGGACTATGGTGAGATTTATAACCAGAATGCAAAGAGCCAAAAGAAATACTGGCTGGCATTTGGTTCAAAGTCCTAACGTTGGTGCCAATCCATCACCTTTAAAATACCAGCAACAATGGACACTAAAGAAATTGATAGAAAAAAAAAATGAGAAATATCAGGATTTAGCCAGAGAAATGAAGAGATTGTAGAAGACTAAAACAACAATTATTCTGGTGGTAAATTGGTGCACTTGGCATCCAAACTGTGACCTAAAAGACTGAAAGAAACTGGGGCTGAGGCTGACACAGTCACTCGGCAAATTGTGCAATCCTGTCTTCTGTAAGAATCCTAAGAAACATTCTTGAGAGTTGTTCTCACCAAACCTCAAGACAACAAACCCTGCTAACAAATATAGCAAGAAACAGTTATAATAACAAATTAATAACATAATAACAACAATAAAACAAAATAATAATAATAATTATTATTATAATAAATTTTTATAGCTAGTTCAATAAGGAGTAAAGTAAGCTAGATTCTGAGGAAATTAACGATGGTTAGTGTTGGTAAAAGAAAAAAGATAAGAAAAAACAACAAAAAAAAAGTGACATTTAATAAAATTTGTAAAATAAGGTAAGTTTAATGCCGTGAGAAGAGATGAGTCGTGTTGTTTCTGGTCAAATCTTGGAAGTAATAAGGAATCAGGCATTTCTTAGATGAAGAACTGCACCAGAAATATCGTAAATCATCACTTCTCACATCACACAAACTGTTTTTTCCTCATTTTCCAAACTCCAATAAAATAAGATGAGGGAGGAAACAAATGGCTGAATAATTTAAAAACTAAAAGGCGGGGCATTCATACGTCTGCTTAATTTATATTCAACTGGCTTAGATTTGCTAAGTTCATCTACAAACTTTTGATGCTATGCTACCAAAGTTTAAGTCTGAACACCACTGGCTAATATCCAATATACCTTTGCAGCAGCAAATGCCATGTTGTAAACCCATTTTGATAACCTCCAATTGGGACGGTCCTGCAGGCCAGCTTGTAGAGAGCAGTGGCCCAGATTTAGCTTCAAAAAGGAAAATAAAAATACAAATAAAATCAGAAGACAGTCATTACTCCGTCTAATAAGATTAGGGAACTAAGGTGTCAGTAGGGGCCTTTGCAATGGTATCATCCTGAAAACAAAAGGTTTTTCATTTTTCTATTTTTCAAAGAACATTAATGATAGAGTAATCCAGTTTCTTGAACGATTAAAGAGTTAAGTTAATTATAACAGTTTTAATTACGACTAATGTGAACATTACATGAACAAGGAAGTAATAATGTCAAGGAGTTATGTATTTAATAAGGGATGGACCCTAACACTTCAGCCACAACAAGCAGTCCACGACCAAGGACAGGATCCAATGGTTAGCGAGAGAACAGAACACTCAGATACGAGGCCAAAGACATCTTTGGGTGTCTACCATTTATCTTCTCTCTAAGTTTTACTTAACAACCAAGGGTCACATTAACCCTTTGCCTGTCCTGTGTATTACATGGGATACACAGGGCACATCTCCCTGGCGTTCATGCATCATATACAATACACATCCCTAATTCTGCTTTCAATGACCAGAATAACTTGGGACTTGTGAAAGGAAAGTTTTATATTACTGAGAAGGTATGAAACAAGGGCTGGCGTTTATATATGATGCACAGGACACTTGGCTGATAATCTAAGGTCACAATACATATAAATATATATAACCTACCAACTAATACAGTGTCAAAATACATTACTCATCAATTAAACCAAATTAACTTCCAATAATTAAGAAATTTGAAAACCAGCATGGCTGCTTAGGACGGGGTACCTTTTTGAATTCCATATGTCTAACACTCATGGACATGCTTACAAAATGGAAAAACAACACAGCACCAATGACTTTCAGAAATATTTTTCTCATGCTCTGAATTACTGAAGCATGGAATAAACTCCCCACATCAGTTGTGAGCTGTCAGGACACTACATCCTTCAAAACTTCCATGTTTCCCAAAATTTGCCAACAGTACATTTCTGGCACCCCAATTGCACCACCGTTTTTTAAATGACTCATTCACTGTTCACTTCCTTCGCATTATTCTGTGTACTGTTCATGCACTTTTGACTATTTTGTTCTGATGGGTTGTAATGCACCTGATGAGTTGTAGTGCACCTGAGCACTGTACACAATAAGCTCATTATTATGTTTTTTTAAATGCTTTAGACAGGAAAACTAGAGGTTAATACACTTGCTTAATATCACAGTGTTCCTATTGTTTACAGTGAGTTACTGCTGTTCATGGTGTTTAATTATGGTTCAGTGAACTGGAGTCACCCACATACAATTTAATACCAATGAGGAGTGACAAACCATTCACTTTTCGGTCGGTTGTGTAACACAATTAACACAACCATCAGGGGTTTCTGTAATAAGACTATTTCATTTTGAATCAGTGAAACAAGGGTGAAGTCTTACTACAAACCTTTACTATAATAAACCACACTAATTAATGTCACATAATTTATTATTAAAAATGCAGCAAGAGCTGACATAGCTAAGTTTTTAAATCAAAAACTATATGCATATATATATATATATATATATATATATATATATATATATATATATATGGAAGGGCATCCAGCTGTAGAAACTCTGCCAAATTAGATTGGAGCCTGGTGTTGCCATCCGGTTTCACCAGTCCTCAGTCAAATCGTCCAACCCATGCTAGCATGGAAAGCAGACGTTAAACGATGATGATGATGATGATGATGATGATGATATATATATACCTGCACACAAATATACAACTGTCAACATGTATACATGCCTGCATATGTACACACACACACTTATATATAAATGTATGTACACATGCAGGTTTCTGTATATGCTACATGTACATATAGATATATATGCATAAATATTAATGAATGTATACACACATGACTATCGATGTGAAATATGGAGTTTGGTGCAGTAAAGCAATGCTATGTGGCTGCTGAAGAAATGGTAAAACAATTCAGCAGAGATGAAGATGATGACGGAATGTGGAGGAAGAGGATGGGAAAGCGAAATAAATGTCATGGCAGAAAAACCAGAGAAGTTATTGAGTGGTTCAGGAATATGTAATGGAACGGAAGAAGAGGAAATAATTACAAAACATGTGAGACTGTATAAACATTAATTAGCAATTAATTACTAATGAGATAGGTTCTCATCAGTCAATTCTGTCTTGCTTGACTGTTATCAAAAAAAAAAGAAAAACTTAGACATGGCCAAGAGGAAAAAATCTGTCCTGGTTTTAGATCAGGAATGTAGAAGAATCCGCATATGTTGTAAAAGGTAGCAAAAAAAGGGTTAAGAGCAAGTGGAGCACCCAGTTATAAATCCCTTCAGAAAATCCTTGCCAGTATGGAAGGGCAGATGAAAGAACAATGGTTTTATAGCAATGATGATAATAATCAAAATCAATATATTGGTGTTTAAATATATTTTTTTTAAATCAATGTGTTTAATGAAAATTTATTGATGGTTGCAGAACTTTATTTATAAAGAATCCCAGAATGGTATCGGAAGTGAGTTTGTAAGATATCTAAGGAATTGATAGGATTTTTATACTGAATAGAGGAAAATAAGGGAAGCTGGTATTGAATATTGAAGATGCAAAGAGGCTGGAGGGAAATGAGCTGAGTGATCTGTTGAACATATGATGTTAATTAGCAAAAAAAAACAGAGTGAAGCTAATTAATGATATCATTAACTGGTGTATATAAAGGAGAAACAACTGTACTAATGAGATGAACAAGTGTTGTAAATGAGAAAATAATGCAGGGTGTGCATAGAATGAATTGTAGCCATAGAAGGGGAAACTCGAGAAATTACGATGAAACCAACACTCAAAATGTGGAGTGTCACATGTGAGGGGACACATTATTGAAACAAGTGATGACTGTTCCTAGTATGGAAAGCAGGCATAAAATGATGATGTAAGCACATACAATCCCATACAAACAGGACTATGATCATGATGATGATGATGATGATGACAGTGATGACACTTCTGGGCTAAAATTAAAAACTACTCTTATTTTTCAATGTTATTATTATTATTATTATTATTATTATTCAGATCACTGCCTGGAATCAAAGGATAGGAAAATATTAGATTTATAAGCCCTAAAATTCACTTCATAATTACCTATGGACACATGGCGCAGTGGTTAAGAGCGTGGGCTACTAACCCCAAGATTCCGAGTTCAATTCCAGGCAGTGACCTAAATAATAATAACTTCAAAAAATACCTTAGGAATGAGAACCCAGGTTTGAAATTCCCCCAGGACACCTGATGAAGGCTGGAGAGTACATCAGCTGAAACGTTGTGTTAACAACAAACAAGACGAGGACAAATATCCATCAAATGTACATAATTCCTCATCTCTTAAATATAGAATTACTCTTATTTTGCTTTCTACTTAGAAACCTAAAGAGAAGTTTTTAATTTTGCATAAACATTTTCACCATCTCTCATTTTAAATAATTTTGATGCTTCTTCCCTAGCTGCAACATATCATGGGCAATATGTCTCCAGTACCACCTTGTAGCTATGATGACAACTCCACAAAGTCTGAATTTCATTAAAATACTGCTCGTTTCTCATCACTGCTCGTTCGATACTTTCATTATGGCTGTAATACAGGGAAACACTAACGAGTTATTTAGTCAGCTGAATGAAGAGTAAAAATGCACAGACATTTAACTACCCAGGTAAAAATAATTGTGTCAATATTTATTATTATTTTATTTGACTCGGGTTTATTCTTATTCCTGGCAGAATTTATGTGGGTGTGTGGGTTACTACCTATAACCTCAGATATCCACAAATTTTCAATAGTCTTCCAAGTCCTCAAAACCCTTCTGATAATGTTTCCTGTTCCTAAGAGGCAAACTTTCTGTAGAAGCTCTACAGGTCATTCCATTCCAATCTCCTTCAACCATTTCTCTATATCATTACTCACAGTTCCTAATGGTATCATTATTATTATTATTATCAATTAATTAATGAAAATATAAAGAATAACATGGATTTAATTCAGTTCATCTCGTCAATGTTGGTAGTATGCCACAAGATATTAATTATAAAACTTAATATTCATCATTCATGGATTTTCCACAGGTACATACTGATATAGGCAAAGTTATGTGAGAGAGAAAAAGAGAAGAGTAGGAGGAAGAGAAGGGAGGGAGGAAGAGGAGAAAAAGCAAAAGAGAAGGAGAGAGAGAAATAGATGCTTAGGAAGACTTAAGCGTTTCAACATAGAAGACAAAACAGGAAGACATGATGAATCTTATGTGGACTCCACAGAGTCCTTAATAGAGTTCATGGAGGTTGGGCATATAAATAATATCACATCTTTGTATTATTCACAAACCTCAATATATATATCTGGAAAAGATACGGTGACGAAGAGAGGTCCACTGGTGAACCATGAAGTAACAAGTTCAAATCCTGCTGATATTGTAAATATGTAACAATAATAAAGAAATATTTCTTTTCATCAAACAAAAAGCTATACTTACTTAATTATTCATGTAAGAAATGACTACAGGAAGGTTTCTGAGAAACTGTCTGTACAGGTCATTGCGATATATATATATGATGATGATGATGATGATATATATACATATATATACATACATACATACATACACACACACTTTATTTGATGGTTAACAAGGCTACTATTGGTTTCATACTGAGAATTCTCAATACCAACATCACAATGCGACAGATTTGATAATTGCAGAGAATTCTCAGCATGAAACCAATAGTAGCCCCTTATTAAGCCACAATGCAGTGTTGAGCACACATTCTCACTGTTCAATACTAGTGTGTGTATGTATGTATGTATGTATGTATATATATATATATATATATATATATGCACAGACATGCACTAGAGTTAAATTACATCGTCTGAACACATATTTACATATAGACACGCCCACAAAAAGACATATCTAGACACGCCCACACAGATATTCTATTTATATATAATATAATAATAATAATAATAATAATATATGCATACAAAAACAACTCATATATGTGATGACGCGTTAGCATGACAAAGTGGACTAATTGACTTTTCTTATTCAGAGGAATCCCACAATGGGCCGTTAGCTTCCAACAGGCATTGAGTGGAGATATGGAAGCTGTGATAGTCAAGCTCCCGCCCCTCCCGAGAGTCATTAGTGGTGTAAATCAAAGATCAGTTACAAGAGAGAGTCGGAAACATGCCACAGACTCCATCTGCTGCTACTTTGAACTCAGTCACTTGCCCCACGCTCAATAAATATACCTTCTGTGTATGATAATGACCTTACTTCATAGCTACATTGACATAGCCTCAGTGCTTGCGTGTGTGTGTATGTGACGCTGGGGGGCAGTGTTCTTTTCTTTTCCTAAAACAATGTAAAGTACTCAATATGTCGTGGCACTCCGTCGCTTATGACATTGAGGGTTCCAATTGATCCGATCAACGGAACAGCTTGCTCATGAAATTAATGTGCAAGTGGCTGAGCACTCCACAGACATGTGTACCCTTAATGTAGTTCTCGGGGGAGATTCAGCATGACACAGAGGGTGACAAGGCTGGCCCTTTGAAATACAGATGAAACAGAAACAGAAAGAAAGAGTGAGAGAAAGCTGTGGTGAAAGAGTACAGCAGGGTTCGCCACCAACCCCCGCTGGAGCCTCATGGAGCTTTAAGTGTTTTCACTCAATAAACACAATGCCCAGTCTAGGAATGGAAACCATGATTCTATGACTGCAAGTCCGCTGCCCTTAACCACTGGGCCATTGCACCTCCACACTCAATATATACATGGGTGGTGACAGATGTCTTGTGTATGTTTAGTAAGTGGTTACACCCAAAGCATGGTTTCCTGTTCGTGTCCAAGATAGGGTCTTTCTCGATGCTCTCACTACATCCAAATACCTGCACACCAGAGTGAAATCATGGTGCAGATGTGACAATAACTATTTAACACGTGTGTGTATGTGTGTGAATGTTTGCATATATACACACTCTCTCCTAAATCTGAGTAGTCACATGCCTCCTTTTACATTCTGTGATCATGCAAGCTGCACAGTAGACTCACAAGTGCCATTGGCACAAGAAAAGCACCCAATACACAATGTAAGGTGGTTGGTGTTAGGAAGGGCATCTGACCATAGAAACCATACCAAAGCAGACATCGATGCTTGATGCAGTCCTTGGACCCAGGGGATCCTGTTAAACCATCCAACCCATGACAGCACAGAAAATGGACATTAAATGATGATATCTCACACACACATACATTTATAAAGAATCAGAACCTGATGATAGAACCCATTTTACTCCATGTGCAAATCACAGTAAAATTTAAAGTTTAATTAGCAATGCAAATTGTCAAAACGAAAATACAACATCTATGATAAACAAATTTACCCTAAAATCTCCAAAAAGCCTTAAAAGTCAGGTGATGCTTTTAAATTATTCTAACGATGCTAACTTGATAAAAGTTACACAGTGTAACCATTAGAGATGGTAGTTTAGTCAAATTGAGCGTCGTTAACACTTAAAGCTCAGAGGAAATCTGAAATACTGTCATATTCTTTTTTTTTAATGATAAAGCAAAAAAACACAACTGAAACATTAGAGAAAAACATAAGTCAAAAGAATTAATTAGTTAATTAATTAATAAGTTAAAGTATGAACTGTTACTTACAGTTACTGTTTGAACTAGTAGGACTGCTAAATCCTCGTCCTGCAATGTCTTCCTGTGAACTTGTCGAATGAATACTACTGGTATCATCTTCACCAACCTCGGGAGGTTTTGATGAACGCACTATCATGCTCTTTGGACGTGGTTTTGGATTCCGAGCTGGACGCTCGTAACGATCAGTTGGTGGATTCTTTTCGTCGTCTTCCTCCTTTCTTTTCCGTTCCTTATATTGTTGCAGAATCATCTGTCTGCGCGCCTTTTCTTGCTCTTTCCTCTGAGCTATTTCTTCCTTCTTCAACCTAGAATTAAATTTAGTTTATGAATAAAAAGAAAATAACTCAAATACTAGATAAAAAAAAAAAAAATTTTTATTCAAATTTAACGTAATTATACATAAATGACTTTCAAAAAAGACTAAATTTAAATATGTAATTGGCTAATTAGAATCCCCATCAAGTGTCTTAGCCTTCTTATATCTAATATCCAGTGGCACATAAAAAGCACCATTCAAGTGTGGTCAATGCCAGTACCACCTGACTGGCCCTCGTGCCAGTGGTATGTAAAAAGCACCCACTTCACTCTCAGAGTGGTTGGCATTAGGAAGGGCATCCAGCTGTAGAAATTTTGCCAGATCAGATTGGAGCCTGGTGCAGCCTCCTGGCTTGCCAGTCCTCAGTAAACTGTCCGACCCATGGAAAGCGGATGTTAAATGATGATGATGATGTTACATTCAAAGTTACATTTCAGGTAATCCAAGTTCAAAATCCAGCTCCCATTCCCAGTTATGGGTATCTCACTTCACTCACATCGTCAAAGCATTTTGGAAAGATGTTAGACTGCAATACAAGTGTTTAAACACCCTCTGACATGTAAGGGTAACAACCCCACTCCTCGGCATGTAAAGACAACCACCTCCTTACATGTAAGGATGGCAACCCCCTGATGTATAAGGACCTCTTCCCCCTGACTCATAAGAACAATCAGCTACTGACATAGATACAATCTACCCATTGATGTATACCAGTGGTTCCCAACCCTTTTATTTAAAGAGTTTTCCCACAGACCCCTTTTCATATGCTTATCCTTATGTGTATTTATGTATATATATATATATATATATATATATATATATGAAAAATATACAGGGTAGGAAAATTATAGAAATTTTTCTACCAGTGGCCTAGCATGCAGAGAATAGTCAATAGACTATATATTATTCATATAAAACATAAAATTAGTGTACGTTTAAACACATAAGAAGTGCCTTGACAGGACACCTAACATGCTAGAAGGAGCTGCTCTTTCTACCATGTTAGGTGTTTAAATGTACACTAGTTTTCGTACATTGGGCCTCACCGAGGCGATGACTACGGACCGAGACCTTTGGAAATGTGCTGTGTGTGAGAAGACCCGGCAAGCCAAGTAAGATCGTTGCCAGTGCCCCTGGACTGGTTCTTGTGCGGGTGGCACATGAGATGCACCATTTTGAGCGTGGCCGTTGCCAGTACCGCCTGACTGGCTCCTGTAGGATTTTCGAGCGAGATCGTTGCCAGTGCCCCTGGACTGGCTTGTGCGGGTGGCACATAAAAGACACCATTTCGAGCGTGGCCGTTTTCGTGCGGGTGACACGTAAAAGCACCCACTACACTCTCTGAGTGGTTGGCGTTAGGAAGGGCATCCAGCTGTAGAAACTCTGCCAAATCAGACTGGAGCCTGGTGTTGCCATCTGGTTTCACCAGTCCTCAGTCAAATCGTCCAACCCATGCTAGCATGGAAAGCGGACGTTAAACGATGATGATGATGATGATGATGATGATGATGATATATATATATATATATATATATATATATATATATATATATATATATATATATATGAAATTTTGAATTTAGTTCAGACCCCTCAGTACTACTCCATGACTCCAACTCCACAGCCCTGCTAGTGAGAAAACCTTTACTGCTTAAATGAGTGAATCAGACTGACCATCAAATAGTTATTACGAATACGTAAGGATTACACTGATCGTCCGCATGTGGGTTGGACGAGTCATCAAATATTTAGCATTAAACACCGATGAAGCAAAGTAAGAATACAAGAATACAATGCAGGGACATTGTTCAGGCAAAAGAAGGAACCAAAAATTATTTTACATCTCTTGTGCTCTCTTCTTGGCAAAAGCTTCTTCTTTCTGCTGTCGACGTAATTCCTGTTCTTCTCGTCTCTTCTGTTGCTGTTTCAACATTCGATTTCTCCTTGCCGCCATCTCATCTTCGAGCTGCAATCAGATGTGTTACAAACAACTGTCACATGCTTATAGACCCACGATCCATTATGCACTTTGAATGAATGCACACACACACACACAATTGAGAGAAAGGAAGGAAGGAAGGAGACTCAGTGAAATCAACTTTGACTTTCACCCTTTCCAAGGTTAATAAATAAAGTACCAATTGAGGATGGAGAATCGTAGGAATTGGTAGAGGATCAGAAGGGATGAGAAACCTCAGTGTTGTGGAAAGGGGACAAAGAGATGCAGAGTCAAATACCAGTTTTCCACACAAAAAAACCCCCAAAAAACACCAACTTACCCAGGTTCTCACTCTGAGAGCCATATTCTCAGGAAACTTGTGGTGCTTACAGAATCTCCCTTTCTCTTTCTGTATACACACATACATACATACATACACTAGAGCAGGGGCCTCCACTGGTCACAAATGGTTGTGCAGCTACACGTGTGCAATCATGGACAGATCTTTTGAAGAACACTGAATATTGCCCTTCCGTACAAGTCTCCTCTCTCCACACCACCAATATTTCCAAAGAGAAAAGCTGCCTTTTCGCCCAATACAGCTTGGAACCAGTATCATCAGCAGACAATGTACTTGCAGAGGCATTTACCTTGGGTGGGTTGAGCCAGCTCCAACCTATGAGTTCACCACCTCAACTCACAAATGCTGACCACATCAGATGGTCAGCCTTAACATCTTAGCAGATAAAGTAATGCTTCTGACCACTGCCCAAATAGCCAGCTTGCAAATTTGACAAATGCCCCACTGGGAGAGCAAACACGTTGGATATTGTGGACAACACTGCGATAAATATCATTTGTTGTTGAGGTGTAGAGTTCATGCTCAGAGTGAGACAGTAAAGAGTCGAAATGGCTACTGCTAGGCATCTCACCTGACCAACTAAGAAATCCGATAACCCATCATCCTAAACTGGTACTTTGTTAACATAAAAGGGTGAATGGGGATTGAACTGAGAGCCCAGGGAGTCAGAGCAGATACCACAAGACATTCTGTCCAACACGAATGACTCTAACCAATTCACCACATGAACTAATACAAACACAATTTTAATAGAGTATTTGACCAATTAGAGCATGTTCCTGTATGGTCAGCGCCAATATGAAATGGTACCTCCATATTACATCTGGGGATCAGCAACAAAAAATTTGGATCTTTTTTAAAACGGGGGCCACATTTTTCATTCACGAAACACTTTGAAACTTGGAACACTGGTAGAATGTGTCATATAAAACATCTTTTTCTCTTAGTCTTCTTAAAAAAAAAAGAAATCCATAAATTATTCCATGTTAAAGTTGTCGTATTTCTGTAATTTCAACCAATCACTGACGTCCATTCAGCCGATATACATTAAGCGCCGACTACATAAGCAAACGATTCTGAAACAATTAACCCTAACCCTAACCCTAACTCTAACTCTAACCCTAACCCTACGGTTAGGGTTAGGGTTAGGGTTAGAGTTAGGGTTAGGGTTAGGGTTAAAGCAAATTTAAAATGAAAAAAGCAAATAAAACGAAGAATCGTTTGTTTATGTAGTCGGCACTTAATGTATATCGGCTGAATGGACGTCAGTGATTGGTTGAAATTATCGAAATAAGACAATTTTTTACATGAAATAAATTCGAATACAAAAATATTTTTCTGTTCTATAACACAAAATAGATAAGTATACGAAGTTTGAAAGTCTTTCGGTACCAAAAACACTACGTAAAACATTGATGAAAAATGTGGCCCCCGTTTTAAAAAAGATCCAAAAATTTAAGTAACAAAATGTCAGATTTTACAACCATAAAATAACATTCTACCTTTGTATCAAGAACTTTTCCTTCTTGTCTTATTATACTTAAATAGACATATACAGGGTGTCTCGTATAGCAACTTCTTATTTGTTTATTGCCCACAAGGGGCTAAACAAGGACAGACAAAGGGGTTAAGTCGATTACATTGACCCCAGTGCATGACTGGTACTTAATTTATCGACCCCGAAAGGATGAAAGGCAAAGTTGACCTCGGAGGAATTTGAACTCAGAATGTAACGGCAGATGAAATACCGCTAAGCATTTCGTCCGGCGTGCTAACGTTTCTGCCAGCTCACCACCTCGTATAGTAACTTTTGATGATATAAATACCAAGGATTAAGTAAGAAAATCCTTACACACACACACACACACACACACACACACACACACACACACACACACACACACACACATTTGGTGCATATTTACATAAAAGAGTGAAAACATTAGCAAAACTCTTTCAGAAATCACAGAATATAAACAAATTTTTAAAAGAAGAAGAAAACC
This sequence comes from Octopus bimaculoides, assembly GCF_046866305.1. Taxonomy (NCBI): domain Eukaryota; kingdom Metazoa; phylum Mollusca; class Cephalopoda; order Octopoda; family Octopodidae; genus Octopus; species Octopus bimaculoides. The sequence continues at coordinate 146,014,347 of NC_142931.1, forward strand.
TACACATTCTTCCCCTTCTTCTAGAACAAATGCAACAGGTGGAGCTGCTGGTACGTCTTCCTCTTCTACAACTGGAGGAGGTGCAGAGGGTGGAGGAAGAGGTTTCGATGGTGACGGTAATTTGGGAGGAGTGGCCGCCCCAGTGGTCTCCTTGGAAACCGGTGGAACGGGTAACTTCTCGTCCTTTTTATCTTCTTTCTTCTCGCGCTTGGTAAGTTTCGGCTTGGGACGTCGAGGCTGTTCGTTGCCAAACGACACAAAGAATCCTTCATTGGCAGAAGACGCCGGCTCCTCGCTGGTGTCTGTGTCAGCAGTCGCTGTAGGTGCCTCTTCAGACTGACTGGGTACATCGGCCGAAGACGTGGTAGGAGGTGGAGGCTGTTTACTTGGTCGATGCGGAGGACTGCTGCTGATGCTGCTGATGCTGCTGCTAGGGGACCCATGGTGACTGCTCTGATTGCTTTTCAAACTCTGTCGGCTAGGACTACCCGATGGGGACTGCCAACTTGTTACCCCAGACGTGGTGACACTATTATTTGTATTAACATTACTGTTAATATTATTACTACTTGTGTTAATATTATTACTACTATTTAAATATGGTACATATCCTGAAGAGGACACAGCATGAGGGTGAGGGGCGTACCCAGAAGGTAATGGTTCCTCTTGAGTCCTGGTTTGGTTACCGTGTAGCGAAAAAGCACCCCCCGCTGCCGATGTTATCACAGCATTAGCCATACTTGGATGTACACCTGCGAGTTCGGGCTTCGGATGACCTGGAAGACCACTGTAGGGAGTCGCCGTCGGAATTGGTTGACCGACCGATGTGGTGTACGTGTTTGGTAGGTGGTGGGCTATCCCGACAGAGTGAGGTGGAGGGGTAGGGTATGGTGACATGACTGGCGACATGTAAGGCTGTGTTGGTGGTGTTGGGGAATGCAACATAAACTGTTGACCTGAAAAAGTGAAGAGAAAATGGAATTCAAGAAGAGATTCTTTACAGAACAGAAACTAAAGAATCAAAATATCAAATAACAAAAACAGCAAAAAGAAAAGACAAATTAATATATATTTTGCAAAATGGTTAAAAGAGAATCTAAATTATATCATTTAATGTTAGAACAATAGAAAATGTCTTTTTTTTAAAATATAATAATTAAGAATTAATAACTTAATTTAGAGATGTAATGCCTCAAGTTTAAAGAGAATAAATAGCAAAATAAGTGAAGCAATTTCAACCAAGAATTGAAACCCAAATAAGCCCAACTTGAAGCTTAACTTGTCAGAAATATTTAGCTCTGCACCAAAATACGACCCACGTTTCAAGAATTAAGGTTTGTCACCATCAAAGACACATTCTAAAAATGTGTGAAGGTTCTGACTAAATTCTCAAATATTACAGAAAAAATGGTATTTGGGGAACAGCTTTGTCTTGACATCCTAAAATAACGAGTGTTTGAAAAAAAAGGACTTAACGAGACCACATTACAACAACAATTGACAAGAACAACAACCTAAATAATACAATACAAAAAAATTACAGAAACGATCAATCACACACCTGGCCAAGTTCCAGAATGGACAATGCTTATTTCTAAAGAGAGAGAGAGACTGCGTGTGTGTGTGTGTGTGTGTGTGTGTGTGTGTGTGTGTGTGTGTGTGTGACCCCTTGAACTTAAACAGGAATTGAAAATAGAAATGTCAAAGTAGAATGTTCAATCTTGAGAAAGGTTTTGTGATTAATTGATAAGTTTTGTTTTTTCTTTTTAGATAATTTAAAACAAATTTCAAAGGAGGATTGCTTTCTAAACCTTGCAAAAAACCATGATGGATGAGAAGACACTCCCAGAAACTTCTTTTTTTTTTTTGGCATAACTATGAGGGTCCTTTCATAAAAACGCCCTTGAAGGTGGTGCTAGTGAAATAACTCTTGAACAAATGGAATGGGGGAAAGAACCAATACATGTCAGTTCCATTATCTCACATGGGAAATGAACTTTACTATCAATGTTCACTTCCAAAAATGGCCCTCCATTGCATTTTTATGGACAATTTATAGATTATGTCATTGACCAAAGAACACTTAACATTACTGGAACTATGCTATATTTGGTTATGTGGGATTTGGATGGTAGGTCTGATACACAAACTGACTAAATACTTCAACTCTTTTAATGCCAATCCACTTAAGACCACCACTGCTTTCACAATGCCAACTTCCTGTTTTAAAGTAAATTAAATTAAAAACCATCCACTGAAACTTCATGTTATGTTCCAAACACTAACTTAATAAGAATTTCAAATTTTTGCCACAAGGGCAGCTTGGGGGTGGGGATTAAGTCGATTACATCGACCCCAGTGTTTCACTGGTACATAATTTATCGGCCCCGAAAGGACGAAATACCGCTAAGCATTCCGTCCAGGATGGTAACAATTCTGCCAGCTCACCACCTCAAACACTCACTTCATCACAAAGTTATTTTACAAAATTCCTCACCATTTTCAAAATTAATTG
>NC_142931.1:146021861-146126861 GCF_046866305.1 Octopus bimaculoides
CAAGGCAAATCCTACCAACAAGTTATCTCTCCATATTCTACAATATATATTCTATAATACAAATTCTACCATATCTCCTCTGGTAGGTTACTTCTCTATAGTCTCTCAAGCAAGGGAGGGAGATTCTATGTGGACATTCAATTTGGTAGAAATAGCAACCAAATCTGCTTCATATCATAGCACATGCCTTTAAAAATTGGGCACATTGGATAATGTAGTCCCACAAACATAATGCTTTGACCCCTCAACATTCAGATTCCTCTGTCAAACTTAATGCTTATCTATTCACATTGCTTTGGATTAATTGTGTATTATTATCTTATGGCTTTGAGATGTCAGTGAGGCGAATGTGTGTTTATAGAATGGCACTGCAGGGTAGGTGTGAGAGGCTGGATATGGCTGGACTGAACATAGAACAAGAAGAATATATGGGCTGGGTATGGTCAGTTTTTATGCTAAATGGTTCCAGCTTGACCATTCTTGATGCTGCTGCCATTGCCCAATCAGTAGCACTGACCTGACACTAAACAACAACAACAACAACAACATTTATACAGAGAGAGAGAGAGAGAGAGAGAGAGAGACTTTCTGCTCATTTATTGTTGAGTGTGGAGTGTGCATGTGTATCACTCGTGAGTAAGTACTGCATGTGTGCACACATGAGTGTTGTATGCCTTTGTGCACAAGAGTGGCATTTGTGCATGTGATGCATGCATGTGATTGCACAGTGCAGGTGATAATGCTTGGTGTTCACTGTGATAGAGTCAATACTGACCCTCACCTCAAAATGGAAACTGCTTTAGAAAAACCTTCTAAAGTACAAAACGTAAAAACAGTCTTCAACTACCAAATCAGGTCTGCCCCTCCAACCATACCCTTCCCTACTCCAGACAATATTTACACCTCAAATGGAGTGCAAGGGGTCAGAGGTTGCAATTTGACCGACATGTGACCAAATACAAAATTCAACCTCTTTTCTACAACAAATTTTGTCACACAATTTCAAAACCTGTCGCAGCTACTGCCATATCCTCCTGCTATGCCGGGTGTCAGTCTCTCCCCAGCTAGAGTAAAAGTGCCAGGTATTCAGGGAGAATTAATTACCATTAATAGGGTCTACCGTCTTATACAGCTGCAGCAACATCAAGAACCCTTAATCAACACCATCGTGAGAGATCTAAGCTGGTTTAATTTGGCAGAAATCTTCATAACATTTCTTTAAAACAGCTCAGCTTAGTCACATGCATTAGCATTACGAGATTAAGTCAGCATGAGGGTTAATAAATTCATGCAAGCAAACAGATTATCTTGAACTGATAACAATGGCCTCATAGATTGGAGTTTTCCATTTCCTTCCAGGGTTAAAATATTTGGTGAGAAAACAAAATCAGCAAATATTTCTTTAAAAATTCTTTGGGAAAAAGAGGTAATTTCACTGAAATAAAAAAAAAAACTGACCAAAAGAATGATGGATTATCTTGATTAATTAACAATATTTTAAAATAATATCCATCTTGAAATACTAGTGCCATTAGTGAAGAATATAATTCCACCATTCTCTTCTTAGTGGAGTTTTCACAAGATCAAAGAATAAATTTACAGTTGGAAATTCTGTAATATGCACAAAATTATGGAGTAACGTGTGATTAAAAAGGAAAAGGAGAGAATAAAACAATGAAGCGACTTTCAGGACCAAAATTGAGGTTGGCGGAAAGTCTGGCACTTCTGAAGCTTAAAGAGACAAAGAAGAAAAATAGAAGAGATTTGTTATTATCAATTATTTTGTAAGAAACGAGAGAAAAAAGGGAAAAAGAAAGATAGGTTAGAAATATCAGAGAAATTCTACAAATTCATAGATTATTCTTTGTTCAAGAATGGATGTTGGTGGAAAACATTAGAAATCTAAGCTGATGGCAACAAACTCTCTTGAGGTTGTGTCTTTTTGGAATTTTGATGTTTCACTGCTGTCAAGATTTTTAGAACTTCTATCGAACAGCTTTCCATCCGCAAGTTGAGATCAAGCTTCATGAGAATCAGAACCGGCTTTAAGTCAGTATATTCCTTTCTGTTAGGATAATTAGACATAGCTTCCAGTATAGAGAAAACTAGAAAGAAACAGAAGTCTTACAAAAACAAGCAAATTAAAAATATGAAAAAGAGAAAGAAAAAAAAAAAGAAATAAAGAACCAAAGAATTTCAAAAGCTTCATATTTCTCCATCTACAACAATAAAATATGTACATGATGAAATAGCAACGTGCTGACATGGAAATAGAGGCGAGACTAAAGTAATTATAGCAATGAGAACAGCCAACTAACTCTTTTGCAATTGCATTTGTGTTGTTTACTGCAGAAAAAAATAGAAACCACAAGGGAAAAAAAAAAGTGCTTCCCACCAAGAGGAGAGGATCAAGCAAATAGCAGAAACAAACAAAAAAAAGCAATGGTGAGATGTGTGCCAGGCCATTATTATTGACAGTAACCTGGCTCCAAAACTCAACAGTGAACGGTTAGAGTGTTTGTCCAAATCTCACGAGACCAGGCAGTCTTGGAGATGGAAATAACACAAGAAAACTTGAAATCAACAAAATTGTCAGCTGAGCAAAAGAAGCAATTAGAACAGAGGCTTAAAAATTATCTTTGATTTTTTGACATTGGTTTTTAGTCGGGGGGGGGGGGGGGTTAAAGAAAAAAATTATATATATATAGTAAAAAAAAAAAATTCTTTAAATTTCCAACACCAGGGACTGAAAAATATACTTTGAGAAAAAAAAAAATAATAATACATCCTTCTTAATGAACGTAACTAGATTAGTAATATTAGATTCAAATTTGGGCACAAGACCGACAATCGACCCCAGTGCGTAACTGGTACTTATTTTATCAATCCTGAAAGGATGAAAGGCAAAGTTGAACTTGGGGGAATTTGAGCTGGGAGCATAAAAACGGACGGAAACGCCACTAAGTATTTTTCCCAGCACTGACAATTTCAGCCAGCTCACTGCCTGAACTAGATCAATAATATTGATTACCGCCTGAACTAGATCAATAATATTGATTGTTAACATTCCAGTATAATGTATCCTTGCATGTTATAAATAAGAGATAACCGAAAGGGTGGACATCAGGAAGGGAATCTGCCCATAAAAAATACTGTCACAAAAAGTCCCACCCGACTCATGACAGTAAGGAAAATCAGACATAAAAACAACAACGCCTAATTTTGACTTCAGATGTAGGTATCGTCGTCGTTTAACGTCCGCTTTCCATGCTAGCATGGGTTGGACGATTTGACTGAGGACTGGTGAAACCAGATGAGGCTAGAAATTTTGCAGTAAGGGTACAGTTATGTCAGCCCCAGTATTTGACTGGTACTTAGTACCTCTGAAGGGATGAAAGATAAAAGTAAGCCCTAATGAAATTTAAACTTAGAATGTAATGAAGTAAATACTATAAGCTTTTAAACTGGTCTGCTATCAACTGTAATACTCCACCATCCATAATAATAATCCTTTCTATTATAAGCACAAGGCCTGAAAATCTGTGGGAAGCAGGTAGTCAATAACCCTGACCCCAGAACTTGACTGCTACTTATTTCATCAACCCAAAAGGATGAAAAGTCAAGTCGACTTCAATGGCATTTGAACCCAGAATGCAAAGCTGAAAGAAATGCCACTAAGCCATCTTGTCCAGCAGGCTAACGATTCTCACAGATCACCATAATAATAATAATAATAATAGTTCTTTCTACTGTAGGCACAAGGCTGGAAATTTTGAGGGAGGGAGTGAGGGAGGGCAATTTGATCGACCCCAGTACACAACTGGTACTTAATTTACCAACCCCGAAAGGATGAAAAGCAAAGTCAATCTCAACAGAATTTAAACTCAGAATGTAGCGACAGGGCGAAATACCGCTAAGTACTTCGTCTAGCATGCTAACGTTTCTGCCAGCTCACGGCCTTAATAATAATAATAATAATAATAATAATAATAATAATTCTTTCTGGTTCTGGCACAAGGCCAGCAATTTTGAGGGGAGGGGGGACAAGTTGATTACATCAATGCTAATATTCAGCCAATACTTTATGAAGTCACAAACGATGAAGAGGCAAAGTTGACCTCAATAGGATTTGGTCTCAGAATGCAGAGAGATGCAACTTGATGCATTACGGCTTCTTGTCTGACACACTACTGATTCTACTCAATACCTAACTGGAGGAAGAAATTGGTTTGATTAAATATACCCCAGTGGCATTTGGGTTGTATTTATTTTATTCACATCCCAGAAGAATGAAGGGCAAAAATCGGTCCTAGTAAGATTTGAACTCAGAGGCATTTACACCCACTTCCAATAATAAAAGTTTTGTAACCATAAAACTGAGAAAATGAAAGAACACTGAATCCCAGATGTTAAGCCTCACAAAGGAGATGACAAGGGATCAAGATGTCTGGCGATTTGCTGTACTGGAGAAGACATGTTGAGCTAAGTAAAATCAGGGTCTCCCTCTCTCAGCTGGGAGGTCTTTGTCTTGCAAGTTAGTTGGTGACCCCTCTAAGTGTCATATAAAAAGCACCAGTGCTGGTGCCACATAAAAAAGCACCCCGTAGACTTTGTAAAATAGTCAGTGTTAGGAAGGGCATCCAGCCACAGAAAACCATACCAAAACAGACTAATAGACCCTGATACTGCGCCTGGCCTTGCCAGCATGGAAAACGGATCTTAGATGATGATAATGATGATAAAAACATCTCAACCTTTTGAAGGAAATATAGAACTATAAACATTGAGATATTCAAACTAGTGCCCTCGTTTTGGTTGTTCTAATAACAGTATTTCGGAAGACTTTGAAAAATCTATCCTTGTGCATTTAATAAAAGGTCCAATTCCAAATTCTCCGAATTTACCAATTACAACAGACATCTGAAGAATGCGAGAAGGTACCATGGCTGAAGTGCTGTGACCGTAAAAACCAAAATGAGCACAACAGTTTGGGTGTATCAGTGTATAATAATAACAATCCTTTCTGCTATAGGCACACAAGGCCTGAAATTTAGGGGGAGGGGACCAGTCGATTACATTGACTCCGGTACTTAACCCATACTTGTTTTATCAACCCCGAAAGGATGAAAGGTAAAGTCGACCTCAGCAGAATTTGAACTCAGAACGTAAAAATGGACAAAATGTCGCAAAGCATTTTGCCCAGCATGCTAACGATTCTGCCAGCTCACCAGTTTCATTATTATAAGCATCATTATAATAATAATAATAATAATAATAATAATAATAATAATAATAATAATAATAATTTCGGCACAAGGCCAGCATTTGGGGGGGGGGGGAGTACATTGATTACATCAATCCCAGTGCTCAACAGGAATTCATTTTATCGACCCTGAAGGAATGAACGGCAAAGTCAACCTCAGTGGCATTTGAACTCTGAATATAAAGACAGATGAAATGCTGCTACCGTGTACTAACGACTGCCAGCTCACTGCCTTTAATAATAATGGTAATTCCCCACATCTCAAAAATCAGACAAATATGGAATTGTATTATAATCTAGTCAAATCACATCACTTTTGTAGTCAATCCTTAAATTCAATCATTCCATAAACTGGTTTAACAGGTTTTAGAGAATTTTGGAGAATTTTCTCAGTCTACAGCACTGGATACAATTATAAGACATGCTGATCGAAATACCAAAGACAGGAAGGGAAGTGGAAGTCGGTAAACATTTTATGTCAGTGGAATACCATCCCTGAACCTAGGGTAGCTCATTTTGAGTTGTTCCTCTTTATTAACATTTGACAGATATTTGTCCTCATCTTTTTTGTTGTTAACACAACGTTTTGGCTGATGTACTCTCCAGCCTTCTTCAGGTGTCTTGGGGAAATTTCAAACCTGGGTTCTCATTCCTAAGGTATCTTTCGATATTGTTATTATTATTATTCAGGCCCCTGCCTGGAATTGAATTCAGAATTTTGGGGTTAGTAGCTCTTAGGCATATGGCGTAGTGGTTAAGAGCATGGGCTACTAACCCCAAGATTCCAAGTTCGATTCCAGGCGAGGAGGAGGAGGAGGAAATACCTTAGGAATGAGAAATTTCCCCAAGACACCTGATGAAGGCTGGAGGGTATATCAGCCAAAACATTGTGTTAACAACAAACAAGATGAGGACAAATATCTGTCAAATGTAAATAAAGTAAATAAGGTACATAATTCTTCATCTCTTAAATATAGAACTGTATTGATCCTCATTGTTTTACCTGAACATATGTTTTTCCATGCTGACAGATATTTTAAATGAGCCTGTCGTACAAGTAAATGTAGAAATATTCTCCACTGTTGAGGACAAAGTTTCTGAGTCCCAAGTCTTTTCCAGTCTACCTCTACCCAAGATACCATTTCCTACCAGCTCACAATATTCTTCTATCTGGCAGGATTCAAACATTTATACCACACATCTATACCAAGTCATCTCTTCTACACACACACACACACAATTACCCACTCCACACTCACTTCCAACTCTCACTTCACAGCTTGTACAGCATGTTGCCCTCATATGTACAGTAATTTAGATTAGAAATATGAGCAATGCAGAAAAACTCTTAATACTAACACACACACACACAATTTAACAGGCAATATTAGAGGAGAATCCATATTTAAAATCTTCATGAAACTCATTATATCACATTATCATTTAACAAATGTGATATCAACGATATTCCTGTTAGACAACTGTGTAATGGCATTTATACAACATTGACTGATCAAAACCAATAGAATATATTTTAGTCAACACCAACATGATTATATATATGCATAAATATATATACTGAACACACTGATTGCTCTGACAAATGAAATATCAGCAAGTCAGAGATGCATTGTGCTCTTACTTCAATGTTTCGCCATATCAACTCACGTGGCAAACCAGATCAACCTGGAATTTGCAGATCTGGTTGCAAACACTGAGCTAGTGGCCTCTATCACTTGGGGTTAAGTTCAACCAGCCAACACCAACACACACATACATACATACATATATACAGCTACAGATATTCTACTGAAATCACTCAAAGTAGAGATTACATCATAATTTAAAACAGACAATTTACTTTGATAGAAATACAGTGACAAGCAGTAGTTCAATACAATTCAATATTTGTTTATCAACTGTTAACAGAAAAAAAAAATTCTCTCTTCAAGGCCCACTTTCTATGATTAAGCAATTAGCAAATTAAAATATGGCTCGAACCCTGACCCCAACTTTACATTTCTTCATCATTGCCTACAAATCCACAATTTTCCCATCAAAAAAATGTCAGCACTGTATAAATTAATTTCTCCTTCTCCCTCACTCTCTCTCTCCAAAACAAATCATTAATACTTTAAAAACTAGTGATATATAAATGAACATGCGTGTGTGTGTGTGTGTGTGTGTGTGTGTGTTTCTGTGAAGATGATAACTAAACACCACTTGTTGTTCCTATATTTATCTTAAAATGTAAAACCCTATAAAAAATTAAAAAAACAAAGTCTGGGACCAGGGAAAATACAAGACTGACCTTTAAAACTACTGCATATTAGGGAAATATTGAAGTCGAATCCCTAAATGTTTTACAAGGAAAAATAAATACGTTTTGTTAGTACGGACGTCGTGAAAGAACCCTTGAATAAAAGATTAGTCTGAGATGAAATTTAGGGGTTACGCTGGGGAGAGAAAAGGTTTAATATTTGACGGAATTTCAGAAATTCTTTAAATGGCCTGACACACATTCAGGGTAGCAATGTTGGTGAGTAATGAACAAATTTGCAACGGGTGTAGGAAGTTGAAGCTGTAGATAACAATACAAGTGGTGACGATGAGGTCATGATTAGTTGAAGAGATGCGCAGAAGGAGAGTGAAAGCTAGACTAATATATAATAATAATAGAGATAGATATATATATATATATATATATAGATATATACAGGAAGTACATTGTTCAATCGTGCACAAACCTGGATAGGTTGGCTGATAAGGGGACGCCTGAGGATAGTGAGGTTGATAAGACGTAGGAGGTTGATAAGACGTAGGAGGTTGATACACTGGTGGTATCAGAGGTGGTGTGGCATAGCCTGGCTGTTGTACCACACAGCTAGGGTTAAAATGTCCAGTAGTGTCCATATGAGGGGGATATTGACCTAAGGCTATATAAGAGGGAGGTTGTTCTGAACTTCCAGCCATATGACCCCCGGGGGCCGCAGAGAAAGGAATTTGGCACTGCAAATGCAGCTCACCATGTTGAGTGGGTACAATGCCTGCTGCGGAGGCATTCGGTAAAGCCCCGTGTGGTTTTGGATGCGACTTGTCCAACGTCTGACTCTTTAGCTGTTGCTGTTGCTGTAAGGAGAGCTTCATTATTTCGCCCTGTAAATCCGTCAAACTTCGGTTTAATCTGCTCAAAATAGAAAAAAGATATTTCAACAAATATCAAACTCGCATTACAACTTCTCTGAACTCGTTAAAAACAATACTTCAATGATTGAATACCTACCTGTGGAAAGGTGTTTAAATATTAAACTAGAAAACAGTCCAAGTGACATATCTGCACATCATATTAACTCTATACACGCAAAGAAAAGTAATTTGTAAAAAGATGACCTTACTTTTAACTAAATATATTCATATTTCTTCTACGAGGGTGAGTCAAAAAGTAATGCCATTTTGTTTAGGACAGGTATAATTACCAATACAGGAACATGTATCATCCATCAAAATGAAGCTGGTCCTCTGTGGATCACATCCCTACTTCTCACCATAGTCACCGTTTCTCTCAATAGCAATGTTCCACCTTCGAATGAGAGCATGTACCCCTGCCCCGTAAAATTCTGTTGACTGTTCTTTGAGCCACTTCTTCACTACAGTTTTTCACTTCCTCGTCACTGGACTATCATCTCTTTGGCCCCACGAAAGAGGGTTTGAGAGGCAAATATTATTCCAGATTAGAATACAAATTAAGAATTATTCCGTACAATATGAAAAAAAACAAACTCCAATTCTATCGATAAAAATAATTGAATAATTATGAATAGCAAATTAATAGGTATCAATACTAAATTAAGATTTTCAATAAGATGGCAGACTTTATGCAAGAAAATGGAATCAAAGTTTGTACGAACCTGTCCAAAGAATTATTGTAATTTCCATAATTCTCCTCTCTTTCAGCACTGTTTGTTTGGTCTTGCCTTCTATCAGGACTGGCACGATTTGAAGAGCTATCTCTTATGCCTGGTTGCACAGCAACGACAGGTTGGGGCCTAACAACAGCAGCTTCATGTGCTATAGAGTCTTGTCTCAGAGAGATTGGATCATGATGAATTGTATCTAGCCTAACTGGGAATGGTTCGTGGTGAGCCTCTTGTCGAATAGGGAGGGCTTCGTGCCGGATTGGAAGGGCTTCGTGCCGAATTGGAAGGGCTTCATGCCGTAACGGAACTGCTTCATGTCTGACTGGCTCTTGTCGTATAGGGACTGCCTCATGCCTCACGGGTTCCTGACGTATAGGGACCGCTTCATGCCTGACTGGTTCCTGTCTCATCGGGACAGCCTCGTGCCTCATGGGCTCCTGACGTATCGGAACAGCCTCATGTCTCACGGGCTCCTGACGAATAGGAACAGCCTCATGCTTGACCGGTTCCCGTCTGAAAGGTTCGTGAAGTGGTGAGCTGGAAGCTTGCCTGACTGACTGTTCATTTACTTCAGATTCATAAGAATCATTTGCATTTGTCTTGGTTCCTGCAGATTCGTTTAACCATTTCTTGCGTGCATTTTCAATGGTACGTTGGATCTCTTCCCGTGAAAAGGGTTTATGAGAAGGTCGCTGGGAAACAAAATGTGAAGAATCTTCTCCAGTGATGTTCTCACCACTAGAATTCTGTCTCATATATCGTCGTATATTTGCAGGAATTCCACCTGAAACCTGCCCGTTCTTATCGATTCCAGCAGATGACTGACTTGCTACCATATGTAGAAAGGCCTCTTTGCCAACTTGGTGTCTGATTTTGGTTTGTTGCCGTTCTAAATCGAATTTCTTTTGTTCAATTTGTTTCCTCCTTTCTTCTAGTTTCATACGAATATTCACCTGGTCAGACTGTGAATGTTGACCCTCCGATGGACTTTCTGGTGTCGTGACATGCGAACGTCGAGAATTCTGTTGCCAGGTTGTTTGATGAGCCTTGTTGCTTTTCTCTTCGTCCTTTTTCTGGAATGGATCTTTAAGTGGAAGCTTGCTCGGGGAATCCGGTTCTTGACCCCTTTGCATATAAACTAAAGACGTTAAAGGGCCGCTCATGTCTCGCATCTTTTTGATCTGAGCAAAGTTTGTGGTTTTGGATTTATCGAGAATCTCCTCCATGATGGGACCAGAGTTGAAAAGGGGTTTCATTAAGGGATCTTTCAACTTCATAGAGTCTGTAAGTATAAATGTATCTTTCGGATCTTTGGATTCTTTAGCTTTATGGTCACGGTGAATTTTCTGAGACTCGTGATCAGAGAAGTCACCGGAACTCCGATTACTCGCAATGCTGCCCTCTCTGGAAAAACACCGACGAAGTTCGATTTCATCAGTCTGGGTCAATGGAACGACTGGTAAACCTTCCTGGCGAGCACTGTTCACACTTGAAGGTCTGTCAGGCAGAGTGAAACTTTGGTCAACGCCAAATTGTCTCAATGAGTCATCTGGATTGCTGGCCCCAGAGCTATGCCGACTACGAGGAAATGTAGCCGACTGTTCAGTGGGCATAGAACTTCTCTTGAAGAGCTGCTGTAGACTTGACTCTTCTCTGCTGATGTCACCACCATATTGATCAGTAGGATCCAATATCATTGGTTCTTCCAGTATCCGAGACGTCTGCTTCCCATGCGAGCCACCACGACACGGTGAACTCATTTTCATATTATGTTGGTCACCTCTCTCGGCCTCTTTGCTGTGGTTGAAGTTTTTCTCTTTGGCTGGTTTCAGCCGAGCGGGTAACAGAGGGTCTGAAGATGGTCCCTGAGAGGCAACCCAGTTATCTACATCAGGCTTTGGATTGTAAGCCATGTTACCGATGCCATCAACGTTTGAGTATGCCAGCAGAGCAGGAGAACCATCCAACTGGTCATGCCAGGAGGGGTGTGTTCTCACTTTAGAAGCTCTGCCAGGAACTGTGTAATGTGGTTCTTCAACTGGAACAGAAAATAAAATTGGTATTAGAATCGAAAGAGCAATTTGGACATTTTTGTAATCGTTTCTTTTAAACTAATTTCCAATAATTTACTGCCAAAACATTCAACAATCTCCAAAATCTTATCCAAGTATTTGGGTCATTTTCTGTTGAACCCGTTAGCATTCAGATTATTCTGTCAAATGTAATTAGCTTAATTATTCACATTGCTTTTAATTAATTTGCATTATCTTGTAGCTTCATGATTTTGATGCTGTGATTGTATATTTCTAGAATGACATTGTAGGGGTAGGTGTGGGGGTGAGAGCTAGAACTGGCCAGTGTCAACCTAAAACAGGTAGAATATTTAGACCTGATATGACTAGTTTAAATGTAAAAAAGTTAAAGCAGTGGTTTTACAAAACGAGTTGGAGAAAGAAAGGAGGAATGGGTTAAAACAGAAAAAAGGGCTGACAAAAGTGACAAAAGATGACAGATTCTGTTGTATTGTATATTTGGTCTACCCTTCAAAGTCAAGCCCTATTAAACAGTCCAACAACAACAACTACAGTATCAACACTTAGTGCTATATAACCGTCAAAGTTTGTATCATTTGAACAAGTTTAACGTTTGTTAAATTAATTACATTTTAAAAAGGAAAATACAATTATTTTATTACAAAACTATAACTTGTTCATTTTATGTTTCCTGTGATTGATGTTATTTTACAAATCCGTATCTTAAATACCCTTTCATAAACTAAAGGGGCTCTAGATGTGAGTTTGTGGGCCTAAGATGCTGCAATCTATAAGTGTTCAGAAACCACAGGATTAAAATCAAATTTTTTTTTTTTTTTACACATATATCGCAATAATTTGATAATGTTCAGAAACTGAAATTTCTTTACATTTCTTAAAGAGATTTTTGGAAAATTATTTTGTATCTTGTAAGGGAAAATAAGTCTTTGTTTCAACAAAGTATAGCTGCGAAGACCTGTTGGGGCAAGTAAAATCAAAATCGAAATTGAACCAAATTCAATGACTGGCTCCCGTGCCAGTGGAGCGCTAACAGCATCATCCGAGCATGATCATTGCCAGAGCAGCTGTCTGGCTCCTGTGCCGGTGGCACATAAATAGCACCATTTGAGTGTGATCGTTACCAGCACTTGTGCCAGTGGCACGTGAAAAAACATTCGAGCAAGGTCGTTGCCAGTGCCGCTGGACTAGCTGCTGTGCAGGTGGCACATAAAAAACACCATTTGAACGTGACCGTTGCCAGTACTGCTTGACTGGCCTTCGTGCCGGTGGCACATAAAAGTACCCACTACATTCTTAGAGTGGTTGGCATTAGGAAGGGCATCCAGCCGTAGAAACTCTGCCAGATCAGGTTGGAGCCTGGTGCAGCCATCTGGTTCGCCAGTCCTCAGTCAAATCGTCCAACCCATGCCAGCATGGAAAGCAGAGATTAAACAATGATGATGATCATGATGATGAAAGAAACGTTTGAAAATATTTATATATTCTTACCATCTTTTTGTGAATACCGTTTTGATAACAATGGTTCTCGAGTTGGAGGAGCAGAACTACAAAAGAGGAGAGATAATATTAATATTTTTCCACAAATCTTTTATATCAAGATTCTAAACACAGACAAGAGAGGGCCTATAGTCAAGGGCCCATATTGGACTGGGACAGTTTTTATCAAAAGCAAATGTATGAAAGACAAAAATCATCCTTGAGAAGTTCTGAACTCAGAACCAACTAAAGAATGGTGCTACTTATATCAGTTCTGCTAGTCTCAATTCTACCAGTACATGTGCAAGCATCGCGTGGTCGTTGCCAGTGCCACTGGACTGGCTCCTGAGCAGGTAGCATGTAAAAAACACCTTTCAAGCGTGGTCGTTGCCAGTACCGCCTGACTGGCTCTCGTGCCGGTGGCACGTAAAAGCACCCACTACACTCTCAGGAGTGGTTGGCGTTAGGAAAGGCATCCAGCTGTAGAAAACCATGCCAGATCAGATTGGAGCCTGGTGCAGCCTTCTGGCTCACCAGTCTTCAGTCAAACCGTCCAACCCATGCCAGCATGGAAAGCGGACATTAAATGATGATGATGATGACACTCTTTACACCAATTTAGACCACATAATTCTGTAGCAAATATTGGAAAGGAAATAAAAGTTTCTTCTTTCTTTACTGCCCACAAGGGGCTACACACAGAGGGGACAAACAAGGACAGACAAACGGATTAAGTTGATTATATTGACTCCAGTGCGTAACTGGTACTTATTTAATCGACCCCGAAAGGATGAAAGGCGAAGTCGACCTCGGCAGAATTTGAACTCAGAACATAGCGGCAGACAAAATACTGCTAAGCATTTCGCCCAACGTGCTAACGTTTCTTCCAGGAAATAAAAGTTTCATTATGCATTTCAAAATATTAACTTGGGCATAGAAATATAACGAGTTTATTGCACATAAACATTAACATCAAAATCTTACATATGACCCCTAAGGCTCATATGGACCCAGGTTCAGAACAGATTGAGACAGTATTATAATAATTCAAAGTTAACAATGGTATACTTACATTGAGTTGGAAGTATCTTGGGAGATAGAACTAATGTCGTAAGTTTGAAAACTCTTCTTGGTAACATTACTAATTGGTACATTAGCTATAGACTGCTGATTATATCTTCTCTCATTAGAAACACCATCTAAAATGAAAACAGAAAGCTCGTTAAGCTGTTGTACATGAAGAGGCATTGTGTTGGAACCTTTTCTTCCATTCAGTATCTCACAAAGACAGAACTCTTGCAACAGGTATTTCAAAATATTCCAATACACATCATGCCCAATGCAGAGTGGGATCAAATCTTGAATGAAGAGATTTTGAAGGGAATTTCTTAATCACAAAATAAAACTAAATAATGATGATGATGAGATGGTGATGATGATGATGATGATAAAAAACTAGTATTTCTACATTCTGCCCCAGTGTGAAGAACTACAATGTCCACTGATGTAATTTGATCTCAGTACTGCACAGTGATTAGTAGAGTTGACAGAAGAGTCTGAGGAGTTCAGTTACAATCAAGAGTGAAGTACTTAGCATTACGGGGCCCCTGCGTTTTGCTCGAGGACAAGGAAGAGAGTGTGGCTGTCATCACTTGGGTTGTGAACAAGTGAATATGAAACGTAAAGTATTTCGTTTGAACTCTACTATTGCTTATATTTTCTATGATGTAAACAACTTATTTAGGCATAAGGCCAAAACTTCCCAAGGGAGGGGCACAGTCAATTGAATTGATTCCAAATATATGACTGCTGCTTATTTTATCAAACCCAGAGGAATGAGGGCAAAAGTTGATTCTAGCAAGATATGACATAAAAATCAGACAAGACTAAAGAAAAACAAAAAAATAAACAAAAAAAATCTCTTCAGCTTTCTACAGAGTTTGCCTTCCACTCACAAATGAAAGAAAAAATATAAATACACTTACTTTTATTTTCTGTTTGTAGATTTGTTGAAGTACTGGATGAAGGATTTTCAAATTTATTAAATAATTCAGCTAAATAGACATATACGTTAAGGGTGATAAATTCATTGCAGTACAGGAGGTCTTCATAGGTAAAATGAAAGCATTTCGGTGTAGACATGCAACGGTCACAGAAGTTCTTTATCAACCGCAAATTGAAAAGGCAATCAGCAATACTTGGGGATTTCTTTATTACAATATCTGCAAAATAAATTAAAACTAAATGTATTAGCCAATACAAAACGGTAACACACAGTATATAGGCAGTGGGGCAGGGCTGTACGAATTGGATTGTCTATGTTCAGTCTACTACAGGATGAAGTGGACTCAGTATGTTTTTTGATGCAGAGGTTGAGAATTTGAGCTTGAGATCATACTGGCTCGACATGGATTGGCAGAGGGATAGGTAAGTCTACTACAATCGACCCCGGGGCTCAACTGGTCTTTATTTTATTGTACCCCAAAAGGATGAAAGGCAAAGTCAGCCTTGGCAGGATTTGAGCTTAGAGCATGAGGACAAAGTCAGCCTTGGCAGGATTTGAGCTCAGAGCATAGGGACAGACAAAGTCAGCCTTGGCAGGATTTGAGCTCAGAGCATAGGGACAGACAAAGTCAGCCTTGGCAGGATTTGAGCTCAGAGCATAAGGATAATTGTAAGGATTATCACAGCAATGATCCTATAATATGATGGAGAAATGATTAAGTCAAAATCAACAGTTCTGAAGGATAAAGCAACTATTAAACACTTCTGAAAGAGGTGACAAAAGCATCAACATTTTTACGGAGTCTTTCAAGTGCTAACAAAGAAAAGAGATGAGAAAAGAGAGAAGTGACTAACATCACAAATGGACGTGAAACACATTTGCCTTACCTTGTAATCTTAAGCTATCTGAGCGGTAGAAGCTTATTAACACAGCCAGACTACATCCATCTCCAATATTACTCAATCCATTTAACACTGGTATCGTAGGATCACACTGCAAAGAAAATAATTCTCATGAAAGTTGGATCATTTTATACCATTCTCTCTCAAATTCAAACTGTACCAAACTGGAATCTATAAATGTAAATTTTAACGTAATTTTTTTAAATTAAAACAATATAATGTAATTAATACTAATAGAAAGTAATCTTTTAAATAGTCATTTACTCATTATAATGTGCATCACTGATAGGCCAGTGTATATACATTAAGTATGATACATAAATTGCTATTTTAATTTAAAACTGCCTCAATTGTGTACAGTGAGTGGCTTGAATAGTTTGTAAGTTTAAGTGGACAAGAATAAAGTCTATTTTCTCTATTTACATTTATCTTGCTGGTCAGTCATTAAATGGCCACCAGACCATGTGGCCATGACCACTAACTTCTCCTGTGAAGTATTTAGCCAATACATCTACTGACTTACGCTTTTTGGAGACAATGACCTTTGACCACTGCCCACCTTTCTTTGCAGTGTAACGAGATAACAATGAGTTATCTTCCCTTTACCCAACAATTCACATTTCCCCAGTTTCGAAAGGAACTTTGGGGTTACCATTCAAACAACCCTTTCAGCTGTTCCTGAGTTTTGTCAAATCCTACAGTTTAACAAATTAATACAAATTAAGCCAAGTTTCTTGCATCTTAATTTAGACAAAGAGCCAACCAGTAATTCCTCTTTATGTCATCAACAAAGCTGATGACAACATAGAGACTATTTAGGTTAATAAACAATCCATCACACAAGTTAAAACCACTTGCTTGCCCTTGAATTTCTTTAACAGGGGCCACTTTGCTGCAAATAATTGGAAGACATGACCTCTGGTCTGAAAATAACAAAATTATTAGAGTACTAACTATGGAAGACCAGTGGGATTATCATTCGTATGGACTTAAAGATTGGTCGCTATTTAGTATATGATTTAGTTATTGTAGATTTACTATTAATACCGATACAGATGTACATAGATTTATGTACATTATTTACATTTGACGGATGCATTACATAGATTGACCAGCTCATCAGGTGAATTTAAACCTAGTCAACCTCAATTTGGCAGGTATTCCAATTAACCAGAAAGCCAGCCAGTTGAGGAACGATGTAATCTATTATGATTACGTTAAATAAAAGTTCCTAGTGAAACAATTGTTGCACACTCCATTCATTTGTTTTTAGTTTATATATTACACACACACACACAATAAATTCAGTAGAGAATCCAAAAATAGGTAAATATATATAAATGAAGAGAGCCACTTACAAACTTCTGACCACCGAGGGCATCGTGGTGACTCTGGCTTTCCTTATGTAATAACTGTTGGACATAAAGGCAGACTTGATTCACCCATAATAATAATGCATCTTCTACAGTACTCAATATGTGTTGGGAGACATCAAGGTTAGTAAAGCAACTGAAATAGGAAAACATGTTAACAGCTCAGTGTGGTGGTCATCAAATATGGTCAGTCACATATTATAGTTTTACATTCCAAACAACAGTAATATTGGTAAATTCCTCCAAACTTTTTATTCTTTTCAAAATGAAAATAATGTCAATACATCGGCAGTGTACGTGATTGGAAATATGGTAATGGAAAGTCTATTTAGTCCCTACAAGTTCTCAACGTATAGAAGGAAGAAAACTTACCAAAGGCTGTGTACAATATGATCTATAGACACCAAAGTATTAATGTAGGCTTTCATTAAGACATCCAGGAAACTTAAGTGGGCTTTCTACAAATATAAAATTTTAAAAAATACATCAATAAATGAAAATGTAAACACACACACACACACACACACACACACACACACACACACACACACACACACACACACACAGAGAGAGAGAGAGTAGATATTGGTATTAAATTCCATTTTTAATAAAATCATCCATTGTCATCAATGATGACCAAGGACATCACATGGGATGATAGAGGGCAGGGTGTGTCCAGCTGAGGCCAATCAGTCCAATGTTTGCTCAGAAGGCTCTGCCGCAGGTCAGGCACCAGTGGTCTGTTGGGACTCAAGACAAGGTGTTGGCTCCAGACTTGCGCAGTTTGCATTTTCTTTGTGCCCCTGCAATCCCTTTTTGTTCGTGGAGGGCAGCACCTCTGTTGGTGAGGCTTTGCCAAACAGGGCAACACATAATCATCACCATTTTAATGTCCACTTCTTCCTGGCTAGCATGAACTGGAGAGACTTTTAGAGCATTATACAACTGGATACTCTTCCTGCCTCCAACCCTAGTTTATCAAGAAAGGTATTTCTTATTGCTCTGGTTTTCATATATTAAAGTCAACAAACCCACTGGGATAGGTAATGCTGTGCATAGTTAAACCCGTAGCAAATTACCACTGATAGAGTCACAACTGTTTGACCTACCCATTCTAGTGTCACATAAAAAGCACTGGTGCTGCTGGTGCCATGTAAAAAGCACCCAGTCCACTCTGTAAAGTGGTTGGTGTTAGGAAAGGCATTCAGCCATAGAAACTATACCAAAACAGATGACTGTTGGTGCAGCCCTCCAGCTTACCAGCTCCAGTCAAACATATCAGATTGGAGCCTACTGCAGCCTTCCGGCTTCCCAGTCCTCAGTCAAACCATCCAACCCACGCCAGCATGGAAAGCAGACGTTAAACGACAACATTGATGATGAAATTATTATTGCATGGAGAAGACTGTGAAATGGTCATAAACCAAGGATAACAAGTGGTTCAATAAATTTATTCACCTCTCAGACCTCTTGACTTTTTATGGTCCATATTGTGTGTGTGTGTGTGTGTGTATTGTCACAAGGGTGTGGGTGTTCCATATTACCCACCAGTATCTCATATCTTTCATTCTTATAACCTACGTGATGAGTTGCTGCGTATAAATGATGAACAACACATGTGAACAATTTTACAGAAACTTTATTCCATTCACCACACAGAATATTCTCTATGTTGGTCTTGAATTCAAAATACAACTGGAATTTTCCTTCCAGTATAAATACTGGAAGGAAAATTCTGTAGTTATTAGAAAATAATTGGTTAAGTAGGCTCTGTGAATACACTGTCATAACAGGAGACAACATCTCACTAGATTCATGATTGCAGAACTGTAACTGCTGTCCACCACTCTAAGAAGTCATTAGAATGACTCCAATGCAACAAAATGAGAATGCAGGTCACATGGTGGCAATTCGCCAAAAACTTTTGGCGCCTAAAGCATGCCTATTTATGAGCCTCATTAGGAGATGTTCTAGAACAGTGCTTCCCAAACTATCTGATGTGGTGTATGGATAATTTTTTTTTTTCTAATGTGCCAGGGACCAGTAAAAATTTCTTTGTGATATTAATTTATACCAGAAACAATATATATAACGAATATAATAAAAGTTGACAATTTTTTTTTTAATCTTATATTTATCTTGTAAACAAATAATACATCATCATCATCATCATCGTCGTTTAACGTCCGCTTTCCATGCTAGCATGGGTTGGACGGATTGACTGAGGACTGGCAAGCCAGGAGGCCGCACCAGGCTCCAATCTAATCTGGCAAAGTTTCTACAGCTGAATGCCCTTCCTAACACCAACCACCCCAAGAGTGCAGCAGATGCTTTTTACGTGCCACCGACACAGAAGCCAGTCAGGCGGCACTGGCATCAGCCATGTTCAGATGGTGCTTTTTATGTGCCACCAGCACAGGAGCCAGCTGGGGCAGGGGTGCTGACATTGAGCATGTTCGGATGGTGCTTTTTATGTGCCACCGACATGGGGAGCCAGTCAGGCGGCACTGGCAACGACCCACGCATGATTGGTGCTTATTGCATGCCACCAGCACAGGAGCCAGTCAGGCAGTAGTGGTATCAGCCATCTTAAATAAATGTTACTCAGATCACAAGCAGACAAAAGCGCTAAGAACTGGTGACAACGTTAACAGTGAATTAACAGCAGGCAGCCAGTTGGCAAAATCATTAGCATGCTGGGGAAAATGCTAAGCAATATATTGTCCATCTTTATGTTCTGAGTTCAAATTCCACCAAGGCTGACTCTGCTTTTTATCCTTTCAAAGTCAATAAAATAAATCTCATTCGAACTCTGGGATCGACTTAACCCCTTCTCTGAAATTGTTGGCCTTGTGCCAAAATTTGAAATCAATGTGAACGGTGAGTCAACAGGCACTAAATACATTTACTAAACATGCCAAAAGAGTTGCAAAGGTAACTTACCACTTTAAAGGGAGAAGTTTGTAATAAAACCGATTCTGTTATAGCCTGACCCTCATAATCACTGATGTAAAATCCCTTCCGAGACAGGGCCTGAAGTATACTGGAAAAACCTGGAAAGTAGAATAATTTTTCAGAGATTTAGAATAAGAAAAAACACTGTAAAATGATTGGTTATGGAAATGTTCAGAGCAATACAACAAAGTTGGATGAATTTTGTTAATTTATTTGAAATCTGAGGAAAACAGATTCATGTTAGGAATGATGGTAGTTCTTGGAAAAAAGGTGAAAGAACGGTTCTCACTGTATTTCTGAGTGTTGCACTGCATGTTAGAAGGGTCAGCAGCTAGACAGAAGGATATCTAGAATAGATTTGTTGGTCACAGTCATTCACCTGATGACCTGCAAACGAAAGGTCTGTTCTGCTCAATCAGAGATGATCCATGGCTAGACAGCAAAAACAGTGGAGAAATAAGATTGGAAAGAGACACGAAAAGAAATCAACTCCAGCCTGGGTCACACATTAATTCATTGTGACCAAATGAATTAATAACCATTCATTGCATTTAATCAAACATTTTATTTGTTAGTTTTCCCACAACCTGAAGGAATGCATTGGTCAGCAAACCAAGCAGCCAAGGAGTGAGTCACCATCTTTGGATAACTGCGTGTGTGTGTGTGTGTGTGTGTGTGTGTGTGTGTGTGTGTGCATGCACGTGCATGTGCATATGCATGTGTTATTTCACATCTATTTCCCCATGCTAGCTCCAGATTGCACAAGTCTTCTTCAGCAAGTCTCGCCACTCGTTGGAATGGCCTTTGATCTAGATGGAAAGCTTATCCTCTTGAGATCAGCCTCCACCATTTCTTCCCAAATCTTCATCAACTGCACCTTTCTTCCACTTCTTTACCCAACTATCAACTTCCAGACCGATACATACCAGCCCCCCCCCTTTGCACACCACATCCACTGCCGGCACTTTTTTCGTCCCCTTCAGTTCAATTGTGCTCCATCCCTCATACATACTAACATTGCATATCCAAGGGCAGGCTTGGCTTCAGGCTCACTCTCACAGCATGTCTTCCACAATAACCCCTGCTCAACTAAAGCCTTGTGAGTGAATTTAGTAGATGGAAACTGAAAGAAGCCCATCGCATGCGATGTGTGTGTGTGTTATTATCTCTTTGCTTTGGCTTCATGTGATGGCCGTAAATGAGTGCCACCAGCATTCAAGCAGTATCCTTCATTTCCAATCTTTCAAAGAAAGATATCTTGTCATGAAGGAATATTACCTTACAGGCAGGGGTTGGTGACAGGAAAGGCATCCAGCTATACAAGAAAATAACCAATTAAACTAGTGTTGTCAAAAGTAGCTTCTTGTTTGTTCTGCCCAAATTACACAAACAATCCCTTATCACTGTTGCTATCTACAGAGAACCTGAATTGGTGCACAGGAAACCAGTAAACAATGACACTGATATTGCTTGCAAAATACAGGATATGACATCGGCAAACACTGTTTTGATAGCAGACACACCTGTAGACTTGTGAGAGGTCTAGCCAGAAGGCACACACACACATACATTATTCAGTGTTAAAGCTTTACAGGCCACCCCTTGCAGACCAATTAGAAGATTTAGTTAATGAAATAGGGACCTGGGTTGTGACATAAAAGGAAATAGCATGATTAACTGGCATGGCCAACTTGAATAATTAACCCATTTTCATGGTCAAACTTGGTGGTGGTGAGGTCTTAGACTTCTTATGTCGTCCTTATTACATTTACATATTTGACAAGAAGTCTTCGCACTATTTCTGCTGTTGTCATAGCTCTGACTACCACCACCAACTTTAGTCTCTCCCTCCCTGACCTTCTCCTCGGAATTTACAAAGCACAACCTCTTGACACTCCAAACCCCCAACTATATAAACAGTCACACAAACCCCAAAAAACATTTACATGCAACAGCCTTCCCTCGTACCTTGCCCCCACTCTGCAATAAACACACACACACACACACACACACACACACACACACACACACACAGTGAAACTTTGTTTGCTCACATTTTAGAGTCAAGAGTGCCAGATAATCTCTATCTACAAACACAGATTTATCGTTGAACATTCCAAATCTGATAAAAACTGTGCCAATGTATATTTGCTTTAATTTCTGAGTCGGACAGAAACAAAGATTCACAAGTTCTCGCTAAAGCCATAAATTTACCTTGAAACTTTGTGGGTTTTAATTATTTACCAAAGAGTGGGGGTAGGGTGGGAGGGACTCGCAATTTTATTCTTTTGCTCGTTTCAGTCATTAGACTGCAGCCAGGCAGGGGCAACACCTTGAAGAATTTTTTTTAGTCAAACAGATCGACCCCTGTACTGATTTTCTTTTTGTTTATTTTTTAAAGCCATTTTTTAAGTACTTATTCTGTCAGGCTCTTTTGTCAAACTGCCAAGTTACAGGGATGTAAACACACCAACACCATTTGTCAAGTGGTGGTGGGGAATAAACACAGACATAAACACACACACACACACACACACACACACACGATGAGTCTATTTCAGCTCCTGTCCATCAAATCCACTCATCAAAGCTTTGATAATGTTACAAATAATAGGCTTCCAAACAATTTCCATCCACCAAATTCACTCACAAGGCATTGTTGAGTCCCCTGCTATAATACAAGACCCTTACTCAAGGTGCCACACTGTGTGAGAGAACCCAAACCCATGTGCATGCAAAGTGGATTTCTTGATCATGTATGTGCCTGTTCAGCTTAATACATTGCCATATGGCCCTTGGGTACCGTAAGCTTCTAGTGCATGCATTCAAAGCAGGCCCTTGGTTTCTGCCCTGCCTACATTTTCCAGTAGATATTGACTGACAGATTTTCAATTAGGGATCATTATTTCCTTTGCCTCTGTACATTTTGCCTCATCGACAGGCGTTTAGTCATAGCATTAACTACATCATTCTTACCACTGTCTCGCTTCTTGCAGAATAATTTATAAACAATGTTTCGGCTGATATACCCTCCAGCCTTCATCAGGTGTCTTGGGAAATTTCGAACCTGGGTTCTCAGTCCTAAGGTATTTTTCATTGTTATTATAATTATAATAATAATAATAATAATAACATTGAAAAATACCTTAGGACTGAGAACACCTGATGAAGGCTGGAAGGTATATCAGCTGAAACGTTGTGTTAACAACAAAAAAGATGAGGACAAATATTCATCAAATGTAAATAATTCCTCATCTCTTAAATATAGAACTGTATTAATTTATAAAATCTGTTTAAAAAGAACCAAAATGTATAAAATAAAATGAAAAATGGAAATAACGACATAGGTGTAGCCATGGTTGTGTGGTTAAGAAACTCATTTTGCAACCATGTGGTTTCAGGTTCAGTCCCACTGCACAGTAACTTAGACAAGTGTTTTCTACTAAAGCCATGGGCCAACCCAATGCCTTGTGAAGAAATTTGGTTGGCTGGAACCATGTTGAAACTGTGCTGAAATCTGTATATTCTTTTATTTGTTTCAGTCATTTGACTGCGGCCATGCTGGAGCACCACCTTAAGGGGTTTTAGTCAAACAAATCGACCCCACAACTTATTCTTTGTAAGCCTAGTACTTACTCTTTCAGTCTCCTTTGCTGAACGACTAAGTTACGGGGACATAAACACACCAACATAGGTTGTCAAGCGATGTTGGGGGGACAAACACACAAACGACGGGCTTCTTTCAGTTTCCGTCTACCAAATCCACTCACAAGGCTTTAGTCAGCCCAAAGCTATAGTAGAAGACACTTGCCCAAGGTGCCACGCAGTGGGACTGAATCCCATCATTCCCTCCAATCCATTCTTGAATTATTCCAATATATGAATATTAAATTAAAACAGATTTTAACCGAGCAAAATCAACAGCAGATTGTTGTAGAGAACTATGGACCTTTTTACTTGTTGTAATAACAAGTAAAGCAGGGCAAACAATACCAGTGTCCGTGTTACCCTGCTATCTATGTACCATTCCATCAGAGAAAACGTATAAAAGGCGCTCTTGAAACTGACGGTGGGAGCCATCTTGAAGGAAGACTAAGTAAAAACGAGGGTTGCGTTGAAGCTCCATTATACAGCTCTTGCCTTTAAATCCACTGAAGGAGACATTGCTGGTACGCAACTACCTGTAGAAGTATAGGAATTCCATTGGAAGTTCAGTAATGAGTTAACCATAAACTTATAGGATCTAAAAAGGACCGACACCTTATACACACCACACATACACAATAATCATCTAACACTAACGCATGTGTGTGTGTGTGTGTGCGTGCGTGCGTGTAGAGAGAGAGAGAGAGAGAGAGAGAGAGAGAGAGATAGAGAGAGAAAGATAGAGAGAGGTTACAAAGCAAGTTCCTTAGTCACACAACCTTGCAAATTGGGTAAATGATGTCAGAATTATTTTGTTGCCACCCTGTAAATGACAACTCCAGAGGGTGTATATATGTTTAAATATCAACCAGTAACAACTAACTACAGCTACAACAACAACAACATCATCATCATCATCAACAGCAGGCAGTGAATATCAAAGCAAGGAAGTGAGACGAACCAGGAGAAAGTAGAAGTTTTGAAACAACTCAGAAGACAGACGCAGCAAATTGTTTCGAATGTTTTCGCAAGGATTGAAACAGTTCTTCTCCGTTTCAATGTTGGAACCATTCATTGCAGGTCCCCCGTCCAAGAAATGAAAGACTGGTCACACAGCTGCATGATTAAGTCTGCAACCCTAGGCTGACCAAACCTTTCTGAGTAGATGAGTGAATGGAAACTGAAAGAAGCCCATCGTGTGTGTGTGTGTGTGCATGTTCATATGAGGAGGTGGGGTACTTGATTAAATCTGCACTCCAGCAAAAAAGGTAAAATGGCTAAGCTATGACCCATGATGTTGCTTTCATTTACTCTGTCAACAGGTTGTCTGCTGGTTTCATGCTTTTGAAGACATGGAATAAGATATCCCTTAACTGAAAAACATGTAAGGGTTAATGACAGGAGGGGCATCAAGCTGTAAAACAATATCTTAATAATATATTCATCTAACTCATACTAGCATGGGAAAATGGACATAAAAAAAGAACAAATGACCAAGACAATCACCACCAACATCATTATTGTTGTTGTTTAGCGTTCATATTCCATGATGGCATGGGTGGAATGGTTCGATAGGATCTGATTAAGCCATGGTTGTATTGGTTTCCAATGCTTGCTTTAGCAACCAGATGTCCTTCTCTCCTAAAACAAAGCACATGACAAAATGTATTGAGTGCTCTACTCACAGCACCAGCACTAGTGAGGTCACCAAGGAATCAGGTTCAACAGATTGACCCAATGCCAAAGATTTTGAGCTCGGATGATGATGATAGATCAGTGCTTAAGTCTAAATTATGCAACATAAACTGCATGTCACAGCTGCAGGTTCAATTCAAGCCAAGGTTGACTGAATATTTCCTCTCTATCAAGAAATGAAATACATATCAGTCACTAAATGAGAGACAATTTGGGTCGTCTAGTATTTTGTATTTGTGGGTCAGCATCACATATTCAGCTGACCACACCCATTTTAAATATCTTCTATTTAACCAGAGCTGATTGAGGAGACAAACAACAACAATGACAATAATTGCACTAATTGTAGTAATTTAGATTAGACACAGATTAGGGAGAATTTTCTCTTAATTAGCTTTGGAGAGCAGAGAGAAGTTTGCCATGACCTTCATAGATTTTTCTCAGACTAGTGAAATCAATGTGGTTCATGATTTAACTTGTGTCTGTCGTTTCAAGAATTTAGCTAAACATGGCCTGAGAAGATGTTCCTAAGAGCTGCAGTCCAGGATTGGGAAGAATGCTTAATAATGAGGTTTGGCAGGGCAGGATGAGATGATTGGGTGTGGACGTTTGGACGTTAATGATCTGGTATGGCTGACTGGACATCCTGCCTGTTTAGGCAACAGTACGTTTTAGGCACTGGGGACATACACATACACACATGCATGTGTGCAGAGAGAGACAGAGACATTACACATACATACAAACATAACTAGATGCTCACACATATAAAACAGAGTGACAGACAGAGACATTAAAAGAAAAACATTAAAGCAGCAATGCCAAATAGTTGGCGCCAAAACGTCTCATACCTTTGACAGGGTGAGAATTGTATGGAACATGAATATAAAAGAGACAACTAAATTGAGTGAGTTTGAGCAGGGATAGGTAGACAGGCACAGGAGTGGCTGTGTGGTAAGTAGCTTGCTTACTAACCACATGGTTCTGGGTTCAGTCCCACTGTGTGACACCTTGGGCAAGTGTCTTCTACTATAGCCTCGAGCTGACCAAAGCCTTGTGAGTGGATTTGGTAGACGGAAACTGAAAGAAGCCCGTCGTATATATGTATATACCCCAGTACTCAACAGGTACTAAATTTACTGACCCTGAAAGGATGAAAGACAAAGTCGACCTTGGCAGAATTTGAACTCAGAACGTAAAGTCATATACGGTAACCCGACTGACGTATTGATCAGATGTGCGTAGAGCAACAAACAGAAACCACATCAAACTGCACTAAACTATATGTGAACTTATTTACATTTGACGAATATTTGTCCTCATCTTGTTTGTTGTTAACACAACATTTCAGCTGACATACCCTCCAGCCTTCATCGGGTGTCTTGGGGAAATTTCAAACCTGGGTTCACATTCCTAAAGTATTTTTCATTGTTGTTGTTGTTGTTGTTGTTGTTGTTGCTGTTGCTGTTGCTGTTGTTGTTGTTGTTGTTGTTGTTGTTGTTCAGGTCACTGCTTGGAATTGAACTCAAAAGGCTAAGAATTGAACTCTGAATCTTGGGGTTAGTAGCTCGCGTTCTTAACCACAACAGTTCAAATTCTGCCAAAGTCAACTTTCGTTGTTCCAGGGTCAATAAATTTAAGGGGAGGGGTAAGTTGAATACATTGACCCCAGTGCTCAACGGGCCCTACTTTTATCAACCCTTAAATCTGCTGGCCTTGTGCCAAATTTTAAAACAAGTATGTAATGTTCCCTTTCTTTTTCAAGGCAATTTAAGAGCAATTTGAGGTAGATTTAGCTGCTAATTCTTGCAGAGCAAGTAACCATATTAAGGTTCTGTTTTTATTTAGTCACAATTTATCTTGAGAGAGAAGAACTATGATCAAATGTATCTGAGACATAATCACTCCCATTTTATTTTGGTTGACATAGTACATCTTGGATTATATTATCTAGTGTGCCCTTCCTCTTTTTAAGGCTCCGTCCCTTGTCTTATCATAAGTCAGTATTCAGTGAATGTGAAGAGATAAACAGTGATTCAAATATGGAAAACGGTAATAAAATGCTGAGTTTTAACCGAGGTACTGAATGGTAGCCGAATAGACATGCTGGAGAAATAGACTGAAAGGTATCTGGGATGAGGAAGTAGATTAAAGGATGTTTAGACGATGGGGGCCGAAAGTTAAACATATCTTTGACATGTAGACTTGTTAAACATAAGTAAATGTGAAAAATGTTTACCAACACACACACACGGAATCCATTTCTCATGAAATTATATGTAATACCCAACTAGAACCCAAACTAAACACTAGCCTAATATGCGCAACTCACTAAACAATCTTTCTCCAAGGGGACCAATCCCCACCCTCAACCCACACTGCCACCCTAATTCCTTAATCATTAACTACCAATTCAAATCTGATTGGAACTTCAGTCATCCACATCTACAAACTAAGGAGGATATCGAAACCAGAAAGTCAACATCACTGATGACAGGAGTCAATGAAGGAAAGGAGTCTATTTGGTAGCCCAAGCTGCAAGAAAGAATAAAAGCAGTCACTGCCTACCATCTTGTAAAAGAACACACTGGATGATACAGTAGAATGTACCCTGTTCTGGAATGAAAGGTAGGATGTACACAATGCAACAGCCTTTCATGATGTAATTGACTACTCAATCAGCACTGACTTGAGGCTACACAACACTCAATGTATGAAATGTACACTTCACTTTAAAGGCTCAGAGGAAACTCTAAGTGATGCATAAACACTCAGCTCTGTGCACTGCTTCATACGGCAGAAACAGTTGTAAGCTAATGAAGTTGATTCTGTAATTCTTGTTTCTTGTCATTAATTTTGCATGTGTGTGTGTGTGGCGGGGGGGTCAAGTCAGTTCCTTGCTGCACTAAATTTCGCCTGTGGGTGCACAGGGGCTTGATGTGAACAGTGCCTCCACATTCCTACTATGATACCAAGAGCTCTTTCTTCCAGCAGACAACACTAAACAGATGTGTGTGTGTGTGTGTGTGTGTGTGTGTGTGTGTGTGTGTGTGTGTGTGTGTGTGTGTGTGTGTGTGTGTGTGTGTGTGTGTGTGTGTGTGTGTGCGCGCGCGCGCACGTACACTCGTGCCATGCAGACAAAAGCAGTAGATGCCATGGCAATGTCTGAAAGCAAAATTACATGAAGTTCTGGTGCCATACTTACTATTTAAGGATCCTGAATATTCAAGGAATATGTTATTGCAAGCAAGAATGTAAATTTCTCCTGATGATAATTTGAGTACTAATTGAGGTTTTAGAAGGCACAAGCCCTACAAGAAAACATTAAAAAAAACACATTAGAACAAAGAATTTTATCAACTTACAAAACATGTTAGAATGAAAACAGAGTTTAAAGTCAAGTTTTTAAATAATAGGTTTTCAAACAAAAATATCAGTGTCTTAATTTTTTTTTCTTTTGGGGAAGCAGCTAAACTTCTCAGAAACTGTTGCGTCAACATCACTAAGGCCAGTTGTGGTGCCGATCACAGAAGCAGCAAAGCAGGGAGGGTTTTGTTAGAAATCCCTGTTCCCTGGGAGGACCAGATCAAGGAGACAAATGAGAATAAGTGGAGGAAATATAGACTGAGCTGGTGGAGTTTTTACTACAGCAATGGATGGTTAGCAAGGTGTGATCCTGTCATGGTTGAATGTAGAGTTTTTGCA
This sequence comes from Octopus bimaculoides, assembly GCF_046866305.1. Classification (NCBI taxonomy): domain Eukaryota; kingdom Metazoa; phylum Mollusca; class Cephalopoda; order Octopoda; family Octopodidae; genus Octopus; species Octopus bimaculoides. The sequence goes on from NC_142931.1 coordinate 146,050,852, forward strand.
GGCCAGCTTAGCATCACAGGGGTTCAGCCCGTAAGCAGGAGACCATCGGGTTGGCTGTGGAGGAGCAGAGGTTGCCTCAGAGTAGCTGTAGATTAGGTGTGATCATGTAGGTGTAGATCAGGAGGGGGTATTGATACCAAGGGTAGTGCTAACGAGACACAAGCAGGAGCCTGATCAATCAACTTTGGCCGGGGTCACCTGGATGAGGGTGTCTGACGTTGAAGGACCTCAAACACCTAATGACCCCAGGAAACATCACTGACAATGCATCCCGAAGCACCACACTATGACATATAAAAATAAAAAGTTTATTACAATTTATTAAATTTAAAGAATGGATGGAAGAGCAAATTTACATTAATAAAATATATACAGTGATACCTCGCAGTACAGGTTCAATTCATTACATAACTGAGCTCATCTTACGATTTACTCATTCTACAAATCAATTTTCCCCCAAAAGCACCATCCGAGCATGATCGCTGCCAGGGCCACTGACTGGCTCCCGTGCCAGTGGTACGTAAAAAGCACCATTCAAGCATGGTTGTTGCCAGTGTCGCCAGACTGGTTCCTGTGGAGGTGGCACGTAAAAAATACCTTTTGAGCATGGTCATTGCCAGTACCGCCTGACTGGCCCTTGCGCTGGTGGCATGTAAAAGCACTCACTGCACTCTCGGAGTGGTTGGCGTTAGGAAGGGCATCCAGCTGTAGAAAGTTTGCCAGATCAGACTGGAACCTGGTGCAGCCTTCTGGCTCGCCAGTCCTCAGTCAAACCGTCCAACCCATGCCAGTATCAAAAGCAGACGTTAAACGATGATGATGATGATAATTAATCCGTTCCAGCCCCACAAAACTACTCAGAGATAATTTTTTATGGGTTTTAAAACAGAAAAGGTGTAGTTACAAGCGAAATGACAATTATAAAAAGGAGAATGCAAAAGAAATATGGAAACTGGTTTTATTAACTGAATTACTTTAAAGATGGGACGATTTGTGTGCTCGTACTGCGGATTTCCGCTCGTACTTCAAGACAAAAATTCGCACGAGTCTCAGCTCATACAGCAAATTACTCGTACAATGGGGCACTCGTACTGCGAGGTTCTGTTGTATTTAGTTAAAAGTAGTTAACAAAAATAAAAAATAAAAAAGATAACATTCCACAATTTGATTCAAATATAAATCTTATGAAATGACAAACACAGGTGCAGGAATGGCCGTGTGGTTAAGAAGGTTGCTTAACAACCACCTGGTCCCAGGGTTGATGCCAAAGAGCTGGATGAAGTGCTTTCTACTCTCATTCCAACACAACGAATGCAAACTGAAACTGTATCAAACCAGCCATATGAGTAGGTGGGCACATGTATGCATGAATACTGGTTTCAAATTTTGACACAAGGCCAGCAATTTATGGGGGATGGGGGTAAGTCAGTTACATCGCCCCTAGTGCTCAGCTGGTAAAAGACAAAAGGCAAAGTCAACCTCAGCAGAATCTGAACCCAGAACGTTAAAGGCAAATGAAATGCTACAAAGCATTTTGCCCGGTGGGCCAATGATTCTGTCGGCTCCCCACCTTAGGGTGCATGAATATCTATTTCTTTATTGCCCACAGGGGGCTAAACATAGAGGGGACAAAAAAGGACAGACAAAGGGATTAAGTCAAGTACATCAACCCCAGTGCGTAACTGGTACTTATTTAATCGACCCCGAAAGGATGAAAGGCAAAGTCGACCTTGGTGGAATTTGAACTCAGAACCTGAAGGTAGACGAAATACCACTAAGCATTTTGCCCGGCGTGCTAATGATTCTGCCAGCTCGCTGCCCGAAATGCATGAATATTGATACTGTGCCTATCATCATGTAAGCATATCTGTGACATGTCAGCATTATGACCAGTGACTCTGCACTTTCAAAGTCTTGTAGAATATTTTAAAAAAAACCCTTTCCTGCCAGAAACAGTGAGGGTTGGTGACAAGAAGAGCATCCAGGATTAAAACCCCTTGTCTCAAATCCTTCCTCCAACCCCTGTGGTTGGCACCTAAATCATAATAGCATGGGAAGGAAAACAGATTTAAATTAACAAACACCACAAAATAAACATGAGAGAAGCTTTTGACTTACTTGGGCATTTTCATAAAATAGTTCTAAGAAGTCATGTGGAATACAGTCCGCATAAGCCTTTTCTAGTATCCAGGAAAGAGACAGACGTAGCTTCGCCTAAAATATAAAAATATAGACATATTAAAAATTAGTATAGAAGTTCAAAATACACGTACAATTCCTATATATAAACATTAAAGCTTTGTCACTTCTATGTATGTATGTTTTATATGCAAGTTATTCAGCAACTTCACTAGTGCTGGCGGCAGGGAAAAAAGCCCCAGTACACCCTGTCAAGAGATTGCTGTTAGGAAGCGCATCCAGCTGCAGAAACCAACCTAAAGCTGCACTGGGGTGCAACATGAGCATTTTCTATCAAAGCCTTCAGTTGACCAATGCCTTTATGAGTAGAATTTACTGCATGGAAACTGTGAAAGACTGGGGAGGGGAGGGGGGTTGCATGGGTATAACTACACTGTGGTATTTATGTGGATAGAGAGGGTAAGTCTAGTTAAGTTAGCCTTCTGATTAAAATGAGTGTTAATTGCTAGTTCACTAGAGAACATCCAACCTACCCATACAAAACTGAAAAAATAGACATGGTGATGAAGATGGTGATGATACATTACAAAATATGTTTTTTCTTTAAAAAACAATATTATTCTAAAATTAAAAAATTCCAAAATATGTTTTGCTGTTTGAAGAATGTAAGTTACCAAAACATAACCTATTTGGATTCACTGGAATTCTTCAAGAGATTTTTGGCAGATATTTTGAATATTGTAAAATGTTTCGAAACATGTATTACTCAGACAAGTTCATCTCAGGATTTATTTACCAATTCCTAGCATCCATTTCACTTAGTGATCTTTCTCTCTCTCTCTCTTATTCCCAATAAATGTTAATAAAAGCCCAACAAACCCATTGAAAAGGGCAAAAACTGCCAAAACCAGAAAGAACTAAAGCACCTGCCAATAAAACATAAGCAAGTTGGGTAAAGAGAATAAGATTTTATTTACAACATCATCAAAGCTTTGATGAGTGGATTTGATAGACAGAAACTGAAACAGACCCGTCACGCGTGTGTGTTCTCTCCACTGAGGATCTGGCTTGGTTGACAGCTCATGTTGGTCAACCATGTGCTACATAATCAGAGAGGATGAGAAGGTATCTTATGGAAATGGGAACTGACTGGGACTCTGCTCAATGGATCACCTGGGAAGATCCAGGAATACACTGAGAAATGATGAATGCAGCAATGTGCTGCAATGGCACATCTCACCTCACCTGAACTATTTTCTGAGTTCAAATTCCAGTGAGATCAATTATTGAGGGGAGGGCCAATATAACCAACTGTTCTCAAACAAACTCCTGGCTTTGTACATATGAAAGAAATTATTATTGCATACATATATTCCTAGGACTGGACCTAACCTTATAACTAATCCGCTTACCTTAGTGATACAGCTGACCTGACCTTGCTACAGATGACCTATCCCTTCAACTAATTGCCAACAATGACACAGGTGACTTGACCATGTTATGAACCACTACTTGTCGCAGGTAACCACCTCAAAACTACTCAACTTACTACAGGTAACAACCTCAAAACCACTCTCCTTGCCACACATGCAACACGCAGACACACTTTGCAGTTAAATGCCAAGAGAAATGCAAATAAATTAATTTGCAAATGTGGAAATTTGCAGATCTATCTAACTGATACAAAGACAAGAAAATATCAAGAAGTAAAAAAAGCAGACAAGCATAACAACAAACTGGAGAAGGACAGGTTTTATTGCTGAACACAAGATTTATGGTGTAGAAAACTTTACAATGTAAACTCAACCCAATTTACCAGATAAAAAAAAAGAAAGAAAAATAAGTAAAAGTAATGAGTGCTATTCTTAAAAAAAGAAAAAGAAAAAAAACAATTGAACCTGCAAGTACTTAAAATACTGAGTTGAAAGAGAAAAGGAAACAAAAAAAATGTCACTCCCAAAGCAATCATGAAGAAAGCCAGCCAGCTGTAAAAACACCCACATACAAGAGTTTCTAAACTACTTTTATGCAATTAAATCACCTGTTCTCTTTTTCAAAAGAAAAAAAAAAAGTTTGTTTATTTTTTTTCTTTTAAATAACATGAGTATAACTTTGAGAGAAGCCTTCCTTAGCAGCACCAACATTCAGGTTTTTGGAAGTATGGGTATTGTTTTAACACTAGGGTAGAACATAAAATTACAACCGCCAAATGACCTTAACTATTCAGAACCCCACATACTCGGTCCCTTCTCACCTCCTCTCCCTCACCCATTCACTATTTCCCCTTCACTTGGCCTCCTCAAAACTGATATTCACTGCACTCAACTCGACCACTCACCCAGTCTCTACTCATCTGTCACACTCCACATCTAGTGCACTTACCCACCCACCCATCTATCTTTCCTATTCCTGTCCTATATCTGTCGCTTGTATTCACTTTGTACCTTTGACCTTACATCTCTCTCTCTCTCTCTCTCTCTCTCTCGTTCCAGATGGGTAAGCCATGTAGTCCCCCTCTTCAACAAGACACCTGCTCCTATCCCTCACATCCCAATCAGTTGAGGTGGCTCGTCTTGCAAGTACTTGGTGACCTCACAATGAACGTGCCACAAAACAAAACAAGAAAATGCACCCAGTGACACTTTGTAAAGTGGTTGGCATTAGGAAGGGCATCCAGCTGTAGAAACCCTTCCCAAAACAGACAATAGGAGCTCAGCACAGCCTCAATGGTTCCTGCCAAACCATCCAACTCAAAGCAGCATAGAAAAAGGAACATTAAATGATGATGATGATGATGATGATATCTCAATTTGGATTAAGACAATGATGAGTCCCAGTAAGTTATTGTTATACCAGGACAACAACTCCTGGATCTAAACATTTTCATGGGGAGCAATGATGGCACTGAGGTGATTGGTCCTGTAATTTCATTCGTTGTTCATACCATTAGAACTCCAAAATTCTTGTAGAACAAAGAAAGAGGCCATCAGCCACAGTGTTTAACAGGATTAAGGAGAACTGATTTAAACGAATTTACTGTTAACCATGCTTTTGGTTTCGGTCCTGTTACACAGCACCTTGGGCAAATGTCTTCCACCATAGCTTCAGGTTAACTGATGCTTTGGCAGTGAATTTGATAGACAGAAACTGTGTTGAAGCCTGTCATGTGTGTTTATGTGTTTGTCCCCTACCACTGATTGACAAAGGATATTGGTTTATTTACATCCCCTTTAATATAGGGGATTGATCGAATAAATACTCGAGTTGAAAATTAAGTGCTAGGGTCGAGTGCTTCAACTAAAAAAACCTAATGACCAAAACAATTAAAATTGGAAAGAAAATATTTCATCTCTATTGATTTTTAATTATTTAAAAAATTTGAATATGTAATCTGCTTATTTAGATTAACATAAATACAAAAGGGAAGAAAACTTACAACAATGACTTAACTAAACGAATGTCCTTTTGTTGTCAATCAACAGACGTATGTATGTTACAGCCTAACTAAAGGCCAATCAAACAACACCATGGTTCAGCTACATAATCCACGTTTATCTTGCATAAATTAGCATAGCCAATTAACTGCACAATTGAGTACTTCTACACCATTGCTTCACAGAATTTCTCACTACATACAAAGCCTTCAAGTGACAAAAAAATAAATAAATAAATAACTGCTACTCTTTCACTCTTATTTGTTTCAGTCGCTTGACTGCGGCCATGCTGGAGCACCACCTTTAGTTGAACAACAAATCAACCCCAGGACTTATTCTTTGTAAGCCCAGTACTTATTCTATCGGGCTCTTTTGCTGAACCGATAAGTTACAGGGACATAAACACACCAACATCGATTGTCAAACGATGGTGGGGGGACAAACACAGACGCACAAACATGTATATATATATATATATATATATATATATATATATATATATATGACAGGCTTCTTTCAGTTTCCATCTATTAAATCCACTCCCAGGGCTTTAGTTGACCAGAGGTTATAGTATTAGACACTTGCTCAAGGTGCCATGCAGTGGAACTGAACCCTGAATCATGTGGTTGGTAAGCAAGCTACTTACCACACAGCCATTCATGCACCTATATATATATATATATATATATATATATATATATATATATATATATATATATACACACAACGGGTTTCCTTCAGTTTCCATCTACCAAATCCACTCACAAGATTTTGGTCAGCCTGAGGCTATAGAAGACACTTGTCCAAGGTACCATGCAGTGGGACTGAACCCGGAATCGTGTGTTTGGGAAGCAAGCCACTGATTTTTTTTTAAAGTTGCAATTCTTTTAACAGCAGTGCCCCAGCATGGCCACAGCTCTTGAGCTAAAACTGATAAAGGGTAGTTTGTTGAGAAGAGATGAGTTAAGCTGTAGCTGAGAATCAACAACAAATATTTGTAGCAGAGAATAATTAGAGCAATGGTTCTCAACCATTTTTTGCCCCATGGACTCCTCTTGTTCTTATTTTACTCCATTGGATCCCCACAGTTTTTTTATGTATATTCTAAAAAATCCTACTGTATTTTATAATCAAATATTATTTGGAATTGTATGAAAAAAAATTTTAATATTTTGTGTGCTGTAGAATATAAACAATTTATAGCACAAGGGTCATGTGGACCCCGGTAGAGAACCACCAATCTAGAAGGGAGAATCAGATCCTGGAAGATTCCAGGGAACAAGGGATGTGACCAAGGAGAAATGTGGAGTGTTGAGGTATATTGTAGAATAGCACAGTAGCTACAAAAGTGGGCAGGCAGGCGCGCGCGCACACACACACACACACATACACACACACACATTTATACCTGTTTAACAATCTTTCATCAAGGAAGAAGAGTGAGCATATCATAATCTGAAATGTGTTGGGGCCGGGGATGAGGTGGGGGAGGGGTGCTTGAGTAAACGAGGTCAGTCAAGTAGAGATTAATAATATCAATTACTGCAATAAACACAAGTGTAGAAAGAGAAGTGAAGAGAACTGGTGACTGTGTCACATGGCATGGAACCTAACATTAATTAAATCAATTAGGAGAGGCATCCAGGCCATATGCTTAAGTCCTTTTGCAACTACTAGCTTCTTGGTCCAATCTTACTACACAATATTTTGGGCAAGCATCACCTTTCTTAATCAACAGAAACTGTATAGCAAATGGAGTGTTTTACAGAAATTCAAAGGGTTACCTTGTCTTGCACAGTGCCATAGAGATTCAATGTGAGGATTATATTAAGGTTATGAATAAAATTGGAATACTCAACCACTTACATCAGAATTCAATGAAAAGGTATTTGTGTCAATTGATTAGGAAATCATTATTGTCATTTAACATCCATGTTCCATGCTGGCATCGGGAGAATGGTTTGACAGGTTCTGATCCATCAACGGATTGCATTGTGCTCTAGTTCCTTCTTCAGCATGATTTCTACAGCTGGATGCCCTTCGTAACACCAACCATTTTACAGAATGCACAGGTAGCTTGTTTTTCTTATGTCACCTGCAGCAGTGAGGTTGCCGTGCAGCTTGCAAGACTCGCACCCAACGTGAGGTGGAGGAGTTTACCAAGAGATGGGGGTTAAAGTATGAGTGGGAGGCAGCAGGTTGTTGCTGCAGAGGAGCAACTTGGCTACTCACATTTAGAAGCGAAGGTGAGAGCACTCAGTAGGAGTGGCAAAGAAATGATGAGGTGTCCAGGTGATTCCACAAGGTATGGGGGTGAGTAGAAGTGAGTGGTGTGAGAAAATACAGAAGGCCCCTAATCAGAAACACTCCACAATCTAACCAAATACTGTCTGTTCTTAATAATTCTTGATGCTTCAAATATTTCACAATCGTGGGAGGATAAAAGACTGAAAGCTTTGACCAGTTCAAAGGGTTTTTTTGTCTGTCTGATCAACATTACTGCATAGAAACAATTATAATATTTGGCACTTGTTGCTACATTTTTCACTCCTGTTTTTTTAGATTTTTGCCAATAATTTTTTCTGCATATTGATAATATATGTTCTGATAATATATGTTAAAAGGATATCAGGCATTAAAAGATGAAGCTGGCATACAATTATAATACCGACACAACTTCAGAAGAGATACAATAGGTGAAAGTAAGCGGGGAATCTGTTTAACATTACCGTCTTAACAATGCAGCAATCTATTTAACTTTAAAGAATGATAAAATATATCATCATTTTATTTTAACCATATATGGTCAGACTCTAACAATGGGAATTGCATAAAGTATTATAACTTTGTATCTTGGTGGGGTCATTATGCCATTAGTAAATACTTACATTGGTTCCATTTCACTTCCTTAACTATCTTTATTAGTCAATGGTTAATCAATGAAACACTTTGCCCATCAATTGATTAATAATTCAGTGAGTCAATTAGTTAGCTAGGATTGTCAAAGTTTTTCTGTTGCTAAGAGGAGAGAGAGAGAGAGAGAGAGAGACAGATCCAAAACAGACCTGGAGTAGAGAGGGTATGTCACTGATAAGGTCAAAAATGGCAATAAAAGGACTTTGACAAAGTGAGCTGATTGCGTGGTCAACCAAGCAATTATTCAAACAATCAATTAGATAACTGGTTAAATAATAAATTCATTAATAACATTGATTTCAAATTTTGGCACCAGGGAGGGGGGGGGATAAGTCAGTTACATTAATCCCATGGTTTAACTGGTACTTGTTTTATTGACCTGGGAATTTGAACTCAGAATATAAAAACAGACAAAATGCCATTAAGCATTTTGCTTGGTGTGCTAATGATTCTTCCACCTCAATGCCTTAAACTGACTAATAATATTAAAAGAAGTGAAACAGAACCAGTGTGTGGGTTTATTATTGGCATAATGATCCTCTTGAGATACAACAAAATCTATTTCAACCGCATGAGTTCACATCAAGAATCTTGCAAACAAAATAGCAGTTCAGCAAAAGAGACTGATACAATAAGTAACAGACTGAATTTTTAAAAAATTAAGTACTGGGATCGATTCATTCAAAGGATAATTCTTCAAAGTGGTGCCCCAGCATGGCCACAGTCTAAGGACCAAAACGAGTAAAAGATTAAAGATTTTGTCCAGCATCATATCAAAAATGACCATATTCTTCTCCAAGAACAGATCAGAAAATGATGGAACATTCTAGGTGTTTTCTTTGCAGTAATATTTACTACTATTTCAGTAACAGAGTGTTTCGGAATAATAATTCCAATTTGACACACTTTTTTTTTTTTTTTTTTCACCTTTCATCAACAGCTGGTATCTACCTCCTCCGCATCCTCTGACAAGCATCTACTATAAAACATCCCACCCCAGAAATATTTACTGCTGTGTTTATAGTCTGTTTTATTATTATTATTATCATCATCATCATCATTATTATTATTAAATGCACAACTACTATTACAACCAGGTAGTAGTAACAATGATGATGATGATAGCAGTAGTACCAACAAGTATCCTGGTGTAGACATGGCATTGTATCAGCAAGGCACTTAACTGCTGCTGTCTGGTTGAGAAACCATTATCTCTATTAGACAAAGCAAGAAAGGAAGGAAGAAAGGAGAAAAAGAAAGAGGCACCAAAAATGAATTTTTTTTTGAAAAAATTCATATATTCCATAAAGAACTGAATGGAAAGAAATGGATGTAGAATGATGTATATGAATGAAGATGTATATAATGACTTGGTGTTTAATATAAACATGTGTGGCTGTGTGGTAAGAAGTTTGCTTCCCAACCACATGGTTCCGGGTTCAGTCCCACTGTGTGGGACCTCGGGCAAGTGTCTTCTAAAATAGCCTTGGGCCAACCAAAGCCTTGTCAATGGATTTGATAGATGGAAACTGAAAGAAACCCACCGTGCGTGCGTGCATGTATGTGTGATCACTGCTTGACAACTGGTGTTGGTGGGTTTACATCCCTGTAACTAAGCGGTTTGACAAAAGAGACTGATAGAATAAGTATCAGGCTTGGAAAAAGAAAAAAAAGGTGGTACCCCAGCATGGCCGCAATCTCATGACTTGAACAAGTAAAAGACAAAAGATACACATCAATACAACACTACACTAAATTTTACAGACCCCGCCCCCTACACAAATTGTAATAAACCTTCGTAGTGTTCAATATATATACATATATCAATACGAAGGAAACAAGAAATCTAAATAGGTCCCTTGACGTCAAATTGAAACAAGAAAGCTTATAGTTATTATTGATTGTGAACATGAACAAAGGGACGGCTAATAAAAATTAAACAGAAATTGGATTCGCTAAATATTCTATTGATTAAATTCTAGCTATCCTATCTAACCTATATATACACGTTGAAGAGAATCAGAAAAGATTGGAAACATGTTTATATCACAACGCAAATACAAGGATATAGCGAATTCATTGGAAGTAGTATTGACAGAGAAACAAATTCAGTAACAAACAGAATTTGTCAACAGTCTTATCTACACCAACCAGTGTATGGCAGTAATAAGTGTGTGTGTGTGTGTGTGTGTGTGTGTGTGTGTGTGTGGTGGCTTTTAGAATTCCTTCACCATATCAATCGTGATTAAAAAGGTCGGACAAATTTTGGAATGATCATAAATTACTGCCTCCAAGGTCCTATCCGACCCAAGCTGCACACGGGCCTCTGGGCGTGTGTGTGTGCCCATGCATCATTTTAGTGTCCACTTTACCATTTCCCTGTGGCTAACACCACTTTCCAAGCAAGGTAATATTCCCCTATGGCCAGACACACTTTCACAGAATATTGGAAATGAATAACATTCATTTACAACGACCATGTGATGTCAAGACAAGCACACGTGCACACACACAGAGGCTTCTTTCAGTTTCCATTTCCCAAATCCATTCCCAAAGCTTTGGTCAGCTCAGACCTACAGTAGAAAACACTTGCCCAAGATGTTACACAATGGAATTGGACCCAAAAGCATTTGGTTGGGAAGCAAGCTTCTTACCACACAAACCATCCCCCCATATACACAAACACACACACACACACACACACGTTGGCTATTCCTTATTTTCAAGTCTGTTAGTTCTTCTTTTCTGTTATTCGTTGCACTGATATTTCTGATGACTAAGCAGGCCTATCCGCACATGACCACCCATTTGATAGACAAGAATTGTATGTAGTCGGAAATGGTAATGTTTCTTCTTTTTTTTTTGTTTTGTTTTGTTTTGTGTGTATGCTTTTTTTATTTATTTATTTGTCCTCTTCATTTCTGCTACATTCTTGTGCAAACAGTTGTTCAGCACCAATTGAGATGGTTTGCTGCCAATTTGCAAGCTGCTGCAAGTTAATCTCAGGTTTTCAGGTGAATGTCAGAAAACCTTCAGCAGTCAATACCGTACCTCGTAACTAAACAAAGAAAACAGCTGTATGGCCTGCTAGAAATAGCAACCAAATATCCTTCAAATCACACCCTTTTGTCTTAAAAAAAAAACATCAGTTGTCAAGCAATGGTAAGGGGGGGGGGGACAAATACACACACACACACACAAACATATACATATATATGACAGGCTACTTTCAGTTTCCGTCTACCAAATCCACTCACAAAGTTTTGGTCGACCTGAGGTTATTTTAGAAGACACTAGCCCAAGGTGGCACACAGTGTGACTGAACCCAGCAGGGCTGTGGAGTTGAAACAAAAAACTTCGATTCTGACTGACTCCTGTACTATTGGCACCCGACTCCGATTCCAACTGACTCCTATTTATGTAATTAAGTGATTGTGGTCTACATATCTCATAAAGCATATGCATACGCTTGTACTTTGAGTAGGCCCCTAGGTTATAACTGGTTTATATCAAAGAATAAAGATATTGTGAGTCAGAGTCAGTAAAACTATATCGACTCTGACTCCAGAGTCCTGGAACCATATGGTTGGGAAGCAAGCTTCTTACCACACAGCCATGCAAGCGCCTATGTATATATATATATATATATATATATATAAAATAAAAACCAACATATCGCAGGAGTGGCACAGGAGTGGCTGTGTGGTAAGTAGCTTGCTTAGCAACCACATGGTTCTGGGTTCATTCCCACTGCGTGGCCCCTTGGGCAAGTGTCTTCTACTATAGCCTCGGGCCGACCAAAGCCTTGTGAATGGATTTAGTAGACGGAAACTGAAAGAAGCCTGTCATATATATGTGTGTGTGTATATATATATATATATATGTATGTATGTATGTATGTATGTATGTATGTGCTTGTGTGTCTGTGTTTGTCCCCCCAACATTGCTTGACGTCCCCGTAACCTAGCGGTTCGGCAAAAGAGACCGATAGAATAAGTACTAGGCTTACAAGGAATAAGTCCTGGAGTCGATTTGCTCAACTAAAGGTGGTGCTCCAGCATGGCTGCAGTCAAATGACTGAAACAAGTAAAAGAGTATATCAGAAATGTAACTCTGAGGAGAGAATTTATCAGACCTGTCTATAAGAGAGACAAAACTGTTACACATGTAACACAGACAACTTTTGAAATTTAAACAACGATATCTAATTATCATAATTTAACAACAACTGTATAAAAAACGAAGCAAAAAAAAGGAAAACTTACAAACCTAACAAAGACGTGTTGTAATGTCCAGAAAATATGTGGCATCAAGCACATGCATTAATGTTAGTAGTAGCAGCACTCCCTTCAGACATTAATATTTTTGATGAAATGATTGGAGACATGGAGAAAGTTACACATCATGAATCATTGTAGCATTAAAAATCTTATCTTAAGCCTACCCTGAGGTGAACAACTAAAATATAAATCTCCCACAATAATGTGATGCTGTCATTGTCAATGAAAGAGACCATGAGAATTATTGTAGTAGACAGGAAAAGATTTAAGTAGCCAACAGATTCTTAAAAACCAATTATTAATAATATTATTTTTCTCTTCATAAATTGAAAATATACAAATAGAAGTAGATTTCAGACAAAAGATGTAAATTATGGAATAGATATACATTTAAATATTTCAATTATTTTACATATATATATATATATATGTATTGCCGACATCCTCAGAAAAACCCTATCCATTTAAATGTCTGTGCTGTATTACATGAAGATATTTTGCTACTGCCCCTGCGACTTCCCCTTCTCAAGCTTTCAGTCATATTGTAAGCCTTCACTTGCCCTAGGAAGCTGGGTGTGTTTCGGCAAGTGATTGTAACAAACATAGGGCCGCTGACTGGCCCTCGTGCTGGTGGCACGTAAAAAGCACCCACTACACTCTCAGAGTGGTTGGCGTTAGGAAGGGCATCCAGCTGTAGAAACTTGGACAGATCAGATTGAGCCTGGTGCAGCCTTCTGGCTCGCCAGTCCTCAGTCAAATCGTCCAACCCATGCCAGCATGGAAAGCGGACGTTAAACAACAACGACGATGATGATGATGATATATATAGTATTTGAAATCCTCTTGCTGTGTAAATCAGTTAAATGGAAACTGACATGTGATGAGGATTAAGAGAGTAAGTCAATACTAAAGAAAAATAACAGACAACAGAGCGAAGCTCAGCAAGAGAAATTATTAACATGACAAAGTAGAGTCTCTACAATAAAAGCCCTCGCAAACTATTAAAATGTCATGGTAACACAACATCACCACTACAGCAGCTACTACTACATACTGTCGGAAGCTAGTTACGATGTAGGAAATGAAAAGTCCAGTTCAAGATGACATCAATATTATGAAAGAGAGAGAGAGCTTCTATGACATTGTTTCCACTGGCAAGAAATAGCAGGGAAATCACTTTCAAATGAGAGGGTCAAATCTGGAACACCTTTGACTTGAAATAATTCCTCAAATGATGCCACTGGAACTAACTCTTACAAGACTATTCTTTACCAAATATTTACCAATATATTCTTTACTGAATAAACCCAGAATAGTCACCATAAAAGAGACATCCAGATTGAGGAATGGCATTGATATAAACAACAGGTGACATGACAGAAGGCCACACCTTATCACAGGAGATCTCCCTTACAACCACAACTAGCATAATTGATACATGTTGAACCAAATGCTAAAAGATCACCACCTTACAATCCAATCACCATTTCTACTGCAGATCAATGCTATGAAAACAGCTAACTTTTACTGGATCTATTCACTTAGCTACAATAAGTACCATGGACAAGTACAGTTGACCATTGTACAATTACTAAGTGCTTCAATAATTTACAGTATTGAGGGCTGAGGACTTGATCAGGATGCTGGGGTTGGAGGAATTGGTGGAACAGCCGGCAAGGGCGAATGGAAAGGGGTGGTACGGACATTTGTTAAGGAGGGATGAGGTTCATGTTCTGAGGAGAGTACTTGAATTTAGAGTGAATGAATCATGAAAGCAAGGTCGTCCATAGAAAACGTGGAGGAGGAGATTGGGAAGGTCGGCTTGAGGAGGGGGGGATGCCCAAAACCAGGCAAGATGGTGTGAGAGTGGTTGTTGTAGGAGTGAGGTAGATCCAGCCACCCCCATTAACGGGGACAAACCCAGATTCAAAATATTGGACAAGAAGACATTCAAGTTCTGTAATCCAAAGCCATGAAAGACAGACAATGATCAAAGTTAACTAAAGAGGATCTCTTAATTCCTGGTGATCCCTAATAATAATGATTGATTAAAATTTGAAATATCTGCAACATGAGATATCTGAATTACACATAGCCATTCAATCAACTACCTACATTCTAGGTACACGTTGTTGTGGCAAAGCTGGAGCTACAGCTGCAACAGGTAACAGAGTTGATGTTTATTAGCAAAGCTACAAAACCAATCAAAGCAGCAACTCACAGAATCACAGAATATTAAAAAACCCTCTTGTATCCCTATTTCTTATGAAATACATCATGTCTCAATTAATTATGAAAATAATCAAAATTTGGAGGGGTTTAATAAACCAACATTTCCAATTTTTAAGTTTTTTTTAAATAATTATATCACAGATCCAGAGGTGGTCCCAGGTAGAATGGTATGAAAAGGATTAAGGGACAAAACTGGTGAATACCAAAACATTTTGTTTTTGGTATTTTGTTGTAGGTAGATTTGTTGTGTTGTTTTTGGTTGTTGTTGTTTTTTTTTATTCTTCAAACAAATGCTTCAAAGAACAATAAAACAAGAACAATGAACAGAGTTTTTGGCTGAGAACTTTCCAAAATGTATTTCGTATAGTCAGTTGTTTTATAATTAGTCTGTTAATTATGGTTGCAAAACAAATGAAAGTAAGAAAAGATGACTCATTCGTAGATAATATAGAGGTATACAGTCAAAATTTCTTCTCATTAAACTGACATATATTCTAATTATTTTGCCGAGGACTTACATAAATGTATTATGAATATGTGAGTTTGCATCATAAAAATGTATGGTTGTGTGTCTGCATATCTACATGTGTGAGAGTGAGGTGTGTGTGAGACAGAGAGAGAGAGAGAGAGAGAGAGAGAGAGTGAGTGTGAGTGTGTGAGTGAGTGTGAGTGTGTGTGTGTGTGTGTGTGTGTGTGTGTGTGTGTGTGTGAACACATTTTTTAAATTACTCACTGCTTGATAATTTGCTAACAAACCGCAAGCAAGTTATTGAGTAAGTGCCTGTACATGTGTTATTTATGTAGAGTGAGGTGATATAGGTGAGGTGATAGCTACGAATAGTGAAATTCTTTGTTTACACAAGTGTATATGATATGGGGTGGGGAGTTCACTTGTAAACAGGAACAAAAGCAACCTAATTCAGTCTGACAAAATGTCTCCAGTTATTGTCAAGGAAGTGTGGAGCTGTTTACAGCACAAACATACTTCAATGCCCTTTACAATGTCAAATCTCTTAAACTGTCATTATCTGTTTACTAACATGTCAGTCAGTCTGGCAAAAGAACATACTGTTCTTATATCTTTATTGTTTCATTAGCATCATTTTAGTACCAAAATTTTCCCTGATTATATAGATCAGACAAAATTCGTTGAAGCACATTTTCTACAGCTGGACACCCTTCCTGTTGCCAACTTTCACCTGTTCCCAAGTAAGGTAATATTTCCGGGGCAAAATGCTTAGTGGCATTTCGTTTGTCTTTACATTCTGAGTTCAAATTCCGCCAAGGTCGACTTTGCCTGCCATCCTTTTCGGGGTCGATAAATTAAGTACCAGTTGCGTACTGGGGTCGATATAATCAACTGGTTCCCTCCCCAAAATTTTCAGGCTTTGTGCCTGGAGTAAAAAAAAAAAAAACTTCCTCAACTCAACTCTCAAGTCACGCCTGACTATCATGAGAAAAGAAGAATACATTGTATTACGTAGTCCTAGATACACCATGTCTGAATAAAAAACTGAATGGGGTTAGGGTCTCAACAACAGCAACAAGATACACAAACAGACATTTAAATCAATGAACAAGTTCCAATGTAGTTAGACAACTTGCAAGAAGCATTGAATCAGATCCAACAAGCTTTTAAAAGAGAAAGATTATGTAGTTCTAGATCCAGAATATTCACCATTGCAAAGTCTTTGATAAACTGGGCCTCTGTCCATCAGGGTTGACCATTTAGCTGCATCTGTGTGTACAGATGTGGGTATGATGGTTTGAGGAAGACTGGCAATTGCCCAGGAATGCAAGTCTCTCCACTGATGCTGTTCAAGAGAAAGGCCACTACTTCTGAGTACCAGAGTCATAGCAGATACAATTCTCAGAACACAAAGAGCCTCAAGAGGTTTTGCAAGGGCAGATAGCTCAGTTAAACCACAGTCTTGGATTAGTATAATTTTTTCGTTTTTTCTTTTTTAATTGACCTCAAATGGATGAAAGGTAAAGTTTAGCCTCAATGTTATTTGAATTTAGAGGACAGAGTCAGAAGAAATACCATGAGGCATTCTGACACTTAACCCTTTCAATACCAACCCGGCTGAGACTGGCTCTGTCTCTGTAGCACAAATGTCTTGTTTTCATAAGTTTCAAATTAAAATCTTCCACCAAACTTTAGTCACAATTTATGTTCCTAACACTAGCTTAATGATAACTAAGTTATTTTTCTAAATTCTTTGTTATACTCAAAATTAATTGAAAAAAAACACAGAGCATCTCAACAGGAATATGGTAACAAAAGGGTTAAGATATATAATAGAGAAACAATTCTTAACACTTTCATTACCAACCCGACTAAAACCAGCTCTGGCTCTGAGTACAAATGTCTTGTTTTCATAAGTTTTGAATTAAAATCTTCCACCAAACCTTAGTCACAATTTATGTTCCTAACATTAGCTGAATGATAACCAAGTTATTTTACTAAATTCTTTGAAATATTTAAAGTAATTAAAAGAAACCTGACAGAGCATCTCAAAATAAATACAGTAACGAAAGGGTTAAGCAACTGCCATTTCATCACCATTCTGACTTTGATCATAAAGTCTGCTGGATGAGAGCTGACCTAGGGCTAAATAACAGCCAGATGTATCTGAAACATACAAGCCAATGAAGGAACCTTTACATAGTCACTTGACCTAAAACTCTGCAAGATATCAACTGCCATTTAGTTTTCGTACATATGTGTGAAGCAACTGATTAATAAAGTTCTCTGCTCCCACCACCACCACACACACAGGGAAAAATAACAGGTGCTGCATTACAGGTATGGATTTAGGCTATAGTTGTCGTTAATTTGTTCCATCTAGGATGGGCAAAATCCTGGTGGGTGGACACACAGACCCACACCTTCAAATGCAACAAGTCAAAACAAAAGCAAATGTGCTGAGCACGTGTGTGTGTGTGTGCTCTTTCATTTTCTTCCTGGTTTCAAGTCATTGGACTATGGCCATGCTGGGGCACTACAAGGTTTTTTAATGAATTATACTGACAACAATACTTCATCTGGTACTTATTTTATCAATCTTGGGGGACAATAGTAAAAATGAACTAGACACAAAGAGCAAAACAAAACATGACAGCATTAGGGGCCATCTAGCAACCCACACTGTTTCTCCCTTTTTCTTCTTTTTTGTGACTACGGCTTATGGGGTTGCATCAATTTTTCAATATAATCAAATTTTGGAAGGTTTTTTAGTCAAATAACTGTAACTTTATATTGTATTAAATTAATAAACTGGTATTTCATGATACGTATAACAACATATACATATAACTCTAGCACCCGCCTCAACACATGCCCATACCACCACACACCAGTCGACCTTGCCAGCCATTCCACCGATTCCTCCAACCCCAGCATCCCCATCAAGTCCTCTGATGTAGATTTTAATCGAGGATGAACACATTAGTAGAGTGGTCTCAGGTGGACTGGTGCTATTAAAAAGGACATTACTGAAGACACTGACCACAAGAAAAATATAGATTTGTAAGATATTTAAATAAATCTCACAAGTTCAACTCCAAATGAAACCACTGTATGTTTGCAGACTTAGTATGATAAAAAGAAGTCCAGCCATGACCAACCCATTTTTTATTCAAGCATTGTGTATCTAATTATTCAACACCTAGTCTAGTGGTGGTCTGCCCTTGAGCAAGTCCTGAGCATGTGAACCGTCTCCAACATTTTCCATACAATCTGGGAGGGCCAGTACTCTCCCCAGACACTGTTGAGTAGATAACTGGAACTTCAGCCTCCATGACTAGGTTAGGGAGGAATACTGGAGTGGTTTGTTGTTGCCTTCTCCAGGCAGGTAGGATTTGAACTCAGAATGTAGAGAGTCAGAAGCTATACCATAAAGAATTTCTGCCAATGTGTCAACAATTCTTCCATTCTATCTGCGAGTGCAAAACCCTAACCACTAGGTCCATGCCTTGCCCAATGTAGGCTTAGGTATCTTTTCGAGACAGCAGTTTAAAAGAAACTTGGTAACTATTTCTAGCATGTCCAACAACCACATAGCTTACCCTGCTAGATCTATTGTTCTACGCTCTTACTAAGAGAGAGAAATTAATATTTCATTATTAATCAGTTATGCCATACATCCATACGAGATCCTACAAATAAATATTGATGAAAGCAACTTTATTGTACAAATGCAGCAGCAGGAGGTTGGTAGATATTTGTACTAATTTTACATTCGCATGATGTCCTTTGTATAACTAACCACTCAACTGTGGACCAGGGAGTGGTGCAATCTGGGGGTTTCTTTTTCTTTTTTTTTTTGATACTCATGATCATGTGATGCAATTCTACTTGCTAGGTCTGGAGGAAGCGGCAATGATCATGTCCTTTGCAGGTCCTCCAAGACTGATGAGATTGATGCCTTTAAAATTCCTCTTGAACCTTTGCAAGTCAAGACTTACAAGAAAGACATGATCAAGAAGAGAGTTCCAGAAGCCCAAAGAAGAACTGTGTCGTGGTTAATGGGGGAGACTGTGGGGAGAGTGAGGGCTAGATACAACAAGGGTGGTGGAAGGAGGAGAGAGGTGAGTGGGCTGAGAACACCTGAGTGAAAGTGGCATTAGGGCCAACCAGCTGTGAAGACTAGGGGCCGATTATAGTAACAGTAGAAAAGGCATACAGAGGAAACCAGCAGCTGAAGCATGTCTCGAAGTGACATCATGCCAATCAATCGAGTGGCTCTTTTCTGGATGCAGTCAAACGATGTCTTTGTGTCCAGCATCGGCACCGATCCAGGTGTGTGCATGCAATTCTCCATGGTTTCACACCTTAACCTCACATCCAATGTTGTCTCGTTTGATCAATCACAGTGCCATAGCCCTGGAAAGTGTGGCTATAGATAACAACGGAGAAAGCTGTCTAAAACAACAACTAATTCAGAGTCCCAGCTAAACCCAATCGCTTAAACAAATGAAGCTAGAAATACAGGTCACTGGTGAGATACTCTTATTCTTTCTCTCTCTACCAGCAGAATTTTCACTGCTACAGCAGACCCCCCACCCAGTCTAAAACTAACAGTCAGTGAAAATATCTGACATTGCCTCTAATTATATTATCAAGAACATTCCCCTGTGATAAGGAAAAGAGATCACAGTCTAAATGTAGATATAAACGACTGAATTCGTTCGTAGAAGTGAACCATGTGTAAACCCGAGAAGAACAACAGTCGTTCTGTAAGCTTCATGCATCTCTCTTCTTCTATCCCTAGCCTTATGCTACCACTAGCTTTACTCCATTAATTAATTATGTCACCTAATTAACAGAAATAAACTGAAACAAATTACTGTCATAATGCCATTTGGAAACTGTGGAAAAACTTCCAAGCAGATTTTAAAAATTAGTTCAAAGAAATTAAAAGCATAAACATTTGAAATATTAGCAGCAAATCAGGAAATATTTTAATGTAAAAGTTTCAGTTTTAAGTGTTTATCTTTTTTTTTTTTTCATTTGTTTCAGTCAATGTGGCCATACTGGGGCACTGCCTTAAAGAATTTTTAGTCAAATGAATGGATCTCAGGACTTTTTTTTTTAAGCCTGGTACTTGTTCTACCGGTCTCTTTTGCCAAACCGCTAAGTTACAGGGGACATAAACACACCAACATTGGTTATCAAGCAGTGTTGGAGAACACAGACACAAACACACACACAAACAGGTTTCTTTCAGTTTCCGTCTACCAAACCCACTCCAAGGGTTTTGGTCAGCCCAAAATTACAGTAGAAGACACTTGCCCAAGGTGCCACACAGTGGGACTGAACTGAAAACCATGTGGTTGGGAAGCAAGCATGCCTGCACCTGAGAATAATTTTTAAAATATCAATATTTATGTCATTATTTCACCTGCTCGTTTAAGTAGACATGAAAGCAAAAAAAAAATTTTGTATGTAACTTGAACTGTTGGGAAAAAATTGATAAATTTCCTTTAATCACACACTATAATCAAAACGACACATTAGATAATGTAATCCTAGATACATTATGCAAAAACAACAAAAACAAAATAAAAAGATAGGATTGTTACAGCTTGAATGTCTCTGTTCATAGATTTACTGGATCAAGGTTACATCAGATTAAACGAATTTGTCATATAAAAAAACATTCTCTCTAAAATACTCCATGCATTTATCAGGGCCAAAAGCCTTCAGAGAGTATTTCCAAAACACCATAAATATTTTTTAGTGGTCAGTCAAGTGGGGGAGGGAAAGACAAAACAGATTATGGTCAGTTAGCAAACTGGAGATAGTAGAGAGCGTGGCTATTCAGCCAGTGAAATTGCTTAAGCTGAAATTTACATGCTGAATGAAAAGAATAACTAATTAAGAAGAGACTCATATCTAATTAAGTCCATAAATGACGTAATTATAAAATATGTCAGATGGTGGATTGTACAAATCAATTTTGACAAAGGGCGAAAGTAACCATACTAATCATATTAACATTATTAGCCTGATTGATGGAGAGAGAGAGGAGCAACGAAACGGATTTAGAAAATATTAGACAAGTAAACTCGCTTCAGAGAAACCTTACCAACAGAGCAGAACAGTGGTTCTCTCCTGGTCACTATTCTTTTATTCTTTTGTTTCAGTCATTTGACTGTGGCCATGCTGGAGCAAATCAACCACAGGACTTATTCTTTGTGAGTCTAGTACTTATTCTATTGGTCTCCTTTTGCCGAACCACAAAGTTACGGGGAACGTAAACACATCAGCATCAGTTGTCAAGTGACACTGGGAGGAGGCCCAAACACACACACACACACACACACACGTGACGGGCTTCATTCAGTTTCTGTCTACCAAATCCGCTTACAAAGCTTTGGTCAGCTATAGCAGAAGACTCTTGCCCAAGGTGCCACGCAGTGGGACTGAACCCAAAACCACGTGGTTGGTTCACAAGCTGAATATTTTTTGAAATACTCATTTGAAAATTACTGATCTCTTTTATTGTGGCCATGCTGGAGCACCACCTTGAAGAATTTTTAGTGGAATGAATCACCCCTCACCAGTAATTTTTTTTTTTCAAACCTGTATTTATTTTATCAGTCTCTTTCGCCGAAGCGCTAGTTGGGAAGCCAGCTTCTTACCACACAACCATATACAAGGAATTAATAGTATATGT
The DNA here is from genome assembly GCF_046866305.1 of Octopus bimaculoides. Taxonomy (NCBI): domain Eukaryota; kingdom Metazoa; phylum Mollusca; class Cephalopoda; order Octopoda; family Octopodidae; genus Octopus; species Octopus bimaculoides. The sequence continues at coordinate 146,073,037 of NC_142931.1, forward strand.
CCAAGGCACATGAGGCAATACCATAATTTTATAAAGGGTGTGTGTGTATGTGTGTGGATAGAAAGATGTGTAGGAATATCAAACACTTCCTCTTCTCTTTCTTTCTCTAACACAAAAGCACACCCTCTTCTTCCCACCTACTCACACTTTACCCATACACACTATCTCTCACTCCTTTCTCTCTCTCTCTCTCTCTCTCACATACAGATTCAACCTCACTTCCCATATTCCACCCTCCTCCACCCACCCCAGATAGATAAAACCAGACAATGAGAGAGTAGGAGGGTGGTAAATAAAAATATTCTATACATTTATGTGTCTGTCTATGTTTATATATATATATATATATATACATACATACATATACACACACACACACCAGACACATAAACACACACACACACACACACAAACACAGACACACATACATAGACACACACACAAAGTTAGTGGTTTAGGTAATTTGAATGGTTTATAGAAAACCCAGGTAAATACCTGATATATTTATAATGCAAACAGGAAGTAGATGAGGAAGTGATACGAGTGAATGGGGGGGGAGCCGCATAGAGTGAGGTGTGGACTAAGAGGAAGGAGTGCTAAGAAAGGGAAGGCTGGTGCGAGGAGTAGTAAGAGGCATGAGTTACCAAGAGGTGGGTGGTGAGAGAGATGGGTAAGGTGGTGGCAGTGTAGGGGAGGGTCAAATGGTTTGAAGTTAGAGCTTTGGTCACAAACACACACACTAATGAACTTATATAGACACGCACACCCACACATAAATGTACGTATATACACACACGTTCACATATACACACAAAGATATATATCCACCATTTACTTTTTTTACTTCAGTGATGCTGGGGATAGAAAGATGTGTAGGAATATTAAACACTTCTTTTTTAAAGCCTGGTACTTATTCTATTGGTCTCTTTTGCTGAACCACTAAGTTACACAGACATAAATGCAGCACCAGCACCGGTTGTCAAGTAGTGGACGGGAAGGACAAACAAAGACACACAAAGATATACACACACGACAGGCTTCTTTCAGTTTCTGTCTACCAAATCCATTCACTGATGTTTGGACACGATATATTTCTCTGTTAATTTATTCATTAATAAATATTTGGGACTGGTTTGTGTGCATGCTATCAAAATCTTGTAGGTTCATACATGTTGTCCATTTATTACCATCATCATCATCATCATCATCACGTGTCCATTTTCCATGCTGACAGATATTTGTCCTCATCTTGTTTGTAAACACAACATTTTGGCTGATGTACCCTCCAGCCTTCATCAGGTGTCCTGGGAGAATTTCGAACCTGGGTTCTCACTCCTAAGGTATTTTTCCGATATTATTATTATGTCGAACACCTGCTGTCACGTGTAGGACAAATCCGGCTATCTGCTGAATCCATTATGAAGATTGCCCTGCCGCTCTCCTATGGCCAGAAGAGGAAGTGGATGTAGCAAAAGAAGTAGTATGGTGGACCCATTTGAAAGGGCCAAAGACAGACACTTTCCGCTTTGGCCAAGCCCTCATCAACTTTTTCAAGGAAGCTGTGGGTGGAGAAAGGGAAGTGTTGCCTTGTAGCAAGTTTGTTGAAAGGTGGGTGAATGCTGGAAGAATGACCAGTGTGAAAGGACCAATTCTGAGCATGCACCTGTAAAAAGGGAATCAAAAGAGAAGAGCTCTTGCCCTGTTGTTCAGGCGCCCATGGCTTTTGGAAATTTTTCCACGAAAACCTTAAAGTGCCTCCCCTTTTGGGAATTTTAATTTGTTTAATCTTAGTTTTAATTATTTATATTGTTTACACACTGTAAAACCCTTTGTATCGTCCTGTTTTTGTCTTTAATGTTGTTGAATGTCTTTTAATGTTATTTTATGTGAGCCCTTGTGGCTAATAAAAGAATTATTATTATTATTATTATTCAGGTCACTGCCTGGGATCGAACTCGGAATCTTGGGGTGAGTAGCACAGGCTCTTAACCACTACGCCATATGCCGTAATGCTGAGCATTAACTGGCCATAGAACCATGGAAAAACAGATGACGATGATGATGATGTTGTTGTTGTTGTATAGCTAAGCAAGATTAGGAGAGGAAGGGTGCAACCAGGAATACCAATCCAGCATGTGTAGGTGGTAGCGTTTACAGGTAAGAGTGCACCCATTATGAACAACATAGCAAATGTCAGATCCTATTGACTAACAAGTGAATCAGTCCAAACTGTACTCTGTGTGCTGACAGCATGACCAACACACAGGATTAAACGATGCAGGCTATTAGGATGGTTCGTTTAAATATCAGATGCCTAGTCACCTAGGTAACCTAATTAGTGATTAGGCCAGGGGATCAAAAGCAATGGTGGCAAAGCTAGAAAGTGAAGCAGATTACGTGAAATTAAGACAACTGCTCTATTTGACTGGATGGAATTTTGTGGCTATGCAAAATATATACGTGTGTGTGTGTGTGTGTGTGTGTGTGTGTGTGTGGCCCAAATGAGATCAATCAATAATGAGGGAAACCACCATTCCTGCAGCAAGTGATTAAAACCAAAAGCCTTCTCAGCCTCCATGCAGCCAGCAGGTGCGAAAAGATGAAAAATCTGGCTGTTCACACAAGGCAGGTGGAGTGTTGTCAAAGAAACTACAAAACTGGCCACAAGGACACCTGTGACATCTTCAAGGGAAGTTCTGTGGATGCTCGACATGCTACACATAGCAGCCAAATTTCTTTGAATCCCTACAAAGTAACTGGACAAAATAAATGACAACAGACATAACTGGAACACCTTTGACCATAGCATGGGTTCTTCACCTGGAATTAACAATTGTCGAAGGATTGCGTTTTATCTTATGCTTGCTTCAGTCATGAGATGTGATTGGGAAACAAACTTCTCACCACCCAGCCACACCTACACATCATCCAATGGCTTAACTTGCTGAGACTTCAAAGTCACAGTTAATATTCTTGTTTAAAAAATATACACACACAAACTCAAGAAGAGAAAAACTTTAATAAATATAGAGAAAATGTTGTTAGCTGCCGAACTGGTGCTGAAGAAGGACTGATAAACAGAGCTGCCAAAACAGGGGTGGGGGGGCATAGATAATGCCAGTGGAGTTGGTGACTCAGTTACTTCATATGAAGTTATTTATTTACTAATTCTTTGAATCTAAAAAAAATTAATTTCTCTTCTTTCTGCATCTTTCCTGATTAACATGTCAGCTATTTTTTGCTTCCTCTAATCCTTGTACTGGTAATTCCTAGCAAATGTCAATAACCTTGAAAAAGACAGATTGTGCCAAATTGAATGGTGGATTCAACGGAAGCACAGCCTCTTTGCTGGTCACTGCTCACTGAACACTTCTAGATTAGCCCACTAAAAGACAGGATGGTCCCAGGTGGAACACCTTTGATTATAAATCTACCCAATCAGAGATGACGACATGAAGGTAAACAACAGTTTGTGACTGAATACATTGACTAACATTTGGCTAATGAAACCTGCTGCCAACAAGATGGAAACCCATTTTATGACTGCCACTCTTCCATCATCACTACATGACTGATACAAGTGTCAGTCAACTCATAGATACATCATCAGCATCATCGTTGTCATTTAACGTCCACTTTCCATGCTGGCATGGGTTGGACAGTTTGACTGAAAACTGGCAAAGCCAGGAGGCTGCACCAAGCTCCAGCATTGAAACAAATAAAGTTAGCTCTCACAGGAATCCAACTTTGAACTAATTTATTGGGTCAATAATGTAAACCAATCTAGTATTCTGCAGGACAAAGTCATTAGTGTTAATTAGAAAGTAGCATTATAATATAGTTAAGATGACGTGGTAACGAGACTGACTCAAAGCAAAAAAAAAAAAAATGCAACAAGCAAGCTGTTTACACAACTTCAGTGGTAAATCAGTTTAAATACTAGAGCAATCAATGAACTGTGAAATAAGTATCACCATCACCATCATCGTCATCGTCGTCAGCATGTATATGACTCACAGTTGTGGAAATACCAGGAGGTGATGTCCAACAGGAGGCTTTTCTATGTACTTAATTTTAATTACAGACAGAATTAAATGATAGACATTATAAGTCAACATGTGATAACTCAATAATGATACACTTTCTTTGGTGGAGCAGGAAATCTCTTGGTTTACCAGGGTTTGTGGAATCGGTACAGAAGACTTTTCACTGACTCATAATCCATGGCAACAAAGACCCCCAACTTCTCTATTTGATGTCAGGCTAATATGTTTTTTTGTTTTTTATTTTTTTATTGATTGAAAACACACAACATTCATGATCAATGTGAATCATCAGGTTACTTTTTAGCATCGTAATCTGTTAAAATTTAGATATAAAGGCTAAAGCTAGATCAAGGTTGCTGTGGAATACTCAGCCACTTATCCTATAATTCTTTTAAGTGGGCAGATTTGTTCATTGAACAATCGAAATAACCACAGCATAGGAGAGTCCACAGCCACCATTGATGACGGAGGAAGTCAGTGCTCCCAGCTAAAGAAAGGGAGGTCCTTCCCAAGACACACACTTTACTGGCGAAATGAGAAGTGGAAGTCCTTAACTACAACACTTAAATGGTGCAGTGGGCAGTGGCTGTGGCCGTCAAGAGTTGTTCGCTCAATGATGAAGGAGATGATGGCTATCATTAGATACACAATAACAAAGTGGGTGGAGGACACCCTTAGCATAAATAGAAAGATGGTTGCCCATTCATTGATGAAACAGTAGGTGAATGACATTGATAAATATGGCAATGTGGATATAGACTTCAAATGATGAATGATAAGCAACATGTTTCTTTACCAGAACAGCGTTCTAGGTAAAGCACTAAATATCCTCTGTCCTGTTTAAGTTGTCAAAGAGCAGATTGAAACAAATTGCCAAGAGGTTTCTAGTTCATACCCAACCAATAGCAATGCATTGTTGCATCATTGGGCAAGATACTCAACTCTCAACTGATGTCATGTTCGATAGGTATCACAGAGTAGAGAACAAGTCACAATGCCCTCTAGTGACAGCTCTAAAATGCACAAGCAGTTGTTGTTTAGGCCTAGGTCAGCTGACAGCATCCAAACATTCCAGCATACCATATCTAGGACCACATTATACAACACAGCCTTTTCTTTTCTCACGCCACCCCCTGCTTTGTTTGGCCCCAACTCAACTCTTATCCAGCAAATCTACAATCAAAGACAATCCGGCTTCAATCATTTTCTCTCTTATCCAGGACAGTGAAGGTGCATGGTTAGCGTATTTGGTTCACAATTGTAAGATCATGAGTTTGATACCCGATGGAATATATGGTGTGTCCTTGAGCAAGACACTCTGTGAGGCCCAACACTCAAAAGGAACTCAGCCACTTTGCCTACATGAGGCCCAGGAGCTCGGCTACACGAATTGAAGTGGTTGCAATTTCTAGCAACCAACTTCTGACTGAAGTGCTCCCCATGTACCTCAAATTTTTTCTAAAAAACTTTACATTTAATTTATTTGAGAGTTACTTTTTAGAGAGATTTTTGTAACACGATTTGTTTAATTTTTGCTTTGTGTACAAGTTGCTAATGATTTATGTAGGATATGATATAACATCCATGTGGGCCATGGGCAAAGGTTTACCCTTTCGTTAGCTTATTTCTGTTCAAACATATATTCTTTTTTATGGAGATGTACTTGCATAGCAAGTGACTTGATCTGAGATTGTGTGCGGAAACAAAAACAATTGCAGTGTGGAAGGTGTTTATAAGCCATTTAAAAAAACACACAAAAAACGTTAGATTCACTTTGACATTTAAATTTAATTTGTGAAAATATTTTCTTCGCTTTGAAACTACAACCTGTTCGTTGACAAAATTCCATGAGTGAACAGGACAAAAATATTTTCACAAATTAAATTTAAATGTTGAAGTGAATCTAGCAGTTTTTGTGTGTGTGTTTTAAATGGCTTATAAACACCTTCCACACTGCAATTGTCATATATTCTTTATTTCAATTAAATATGGAAGTAAGGTAAAACTTAATAAGACATCTTTGTCGTTATTCAGTGGTTGGAACATGAATTGACATGAAATGTTGATAAGAGGATCTTAAATGGGTCACTTTAAAACAGGAAGTCTGGATGATAGAGTCATGGGTGGTTCCAGGTGGGGGTGGTATCAAAAGGGTGCTGACCCCTGATACAGGCCAAATCCCTTGTTGGCTCAAAGGGCAACAGTGATGGTAACTGTTATAACACTGGAAGTAGTAAAACCAAATACATAAGAAAAAAAAGAAACAAAATTGATGATGATGATAGTGGTGAGATTATGGCCACAGACTACACTAATCAGCAGCAACAGTTGTGCTGTTTTACTGCTGGTTTTATTTTTGTTTGTTCCCCCCCCCCCACCACCTCTTCCTCATTTTCCTTTTTCTTTTTTTTTTTCCTTACTACCACTGCTCTTCATAAATATGTTTGATCCAATCAGCAGCTAAGTCAGTGAACCATTTCTGTCAGTGGAAATTCCAATGAGCTTAGATTTAAATTAGATTTAAAACATTGATCTTTCACATAGATTACGGTGATGGTGGTGGTGGTGAGAGGAGGAGGTGGGGGAGCAAATTTGTACATAAATAGTTCCCCCCCCCCCCACCTCATCAAAATTACCACTTACAGAAAAATACTGCTGCTGCTGCTATTACTACTAATACAACTAGTAGTAGTAGTAGTAGTAGCAACAACAAAGCTTATTTAATAGTAAGTTTTGAAATTAAATTTTTAAAAAAATATTTCCTAACTTTGAAACTTTGTCAACCCTCCAAAAAGTGAAAAGTTTTCCACATAAGAAAACCGAATGATATTTGCAACATAGCCTCGAGTCGTGAATCTTGCCTAAAATACAAGACCTCTCCTTTTTCTCATCACAGTAAACTCCTAACCCATGTTGCAATCTGTGTTTCTTACCAAAACAGACCACCACTACTTGCCTCAGGTTTAACTGTTTCACGTGGAGGCTTGAAACAGCAACCAAATCTCCCTCATATCACATCAAGCTATCTTATTTAATTTAAAAAAAAACAATGATGGATGCATTGGACTAATGTAGCCCTAGATACAGTATTCCCGAGACAAAAGACAAGATGGCCATGGTTGGGATACTTTTGATCATCTGCTCTATTTGGGTTGACTTAGCATTAGATTACCAATGTGGTTGATGCCAGTGCCACCTGACTGGCTCCCATGCCAGTGGCACACAAAAAGCACCATTCAAGCATGGTCATAGCCAGTGCTGTCTCCTGACTGGCCCTCGTGCCGGCAGCACGTAAAAAGTATCCACTACTCTCAGAATGGTTGGCATTAGAAAGGGCATCCAACTGTAGAAACTTTGCCAGATCAGATTGGAGCCTGGTGCAGCCTTCTGGCTTGCCAGTCCTCAGTTAAACCATCCAACCCATGCCAGCATGGAAAGCGGGTGTTAAACGATGATGATGATAAGATATTGGGTTTATTACTTTCAGCAACCAAAAAGAAAATACCTCAAAGAACAATAAAAAAAATAATTCAACCCTCAGATAGCAATACACTTGAGACTGCCCTAGTTTTAAACCTCTCGTTTAATAGCATGCAATTTTAAATTAAAACCATCCAAGTGTCATTTCATGAAAAAAAAAAAACATCTTAAATATTATTTCAAACCAGCTTAAATAATGGCGGGAAAAATAGCAATTTAACTAAATCCAACAAAGATCTTGATTATTTACAAAATTAATTAAAATATGTAGATTGTGTATTTCATTAGGGAAATGGTTACAATTAGGTTAAACTATACACACACAACCATCTGCTTCACAGACTGGCATAGTGAGAGAGAGGGAACATGTCTCTCTCTTATCCTTGTGCCTGGCAAATACTGATAAAAATGATGCTTTGTAGAGACAGGAGGTCTGATAAGACCAGACTAAGTCTTAGTTTCTCACTCTACTTGTCAAACATCATATTTACTTCCACACAGCATAATCCCATTCAAATTTTTATGAATTTAAATTTCATATTTATCTCCCTTAGTTTCTGAACAAGAATGATTAGCAATCAAATCATTCCGTTTTTAATTAAATCCCAACAAAATTGAAGGAGGAAGATAAAGTGGGGAGTTTACTGGAGAAAGGTGATCAATAGTTTGGTCCAGGCATTACTGCAAACTCCGTCTTACAGTGTTTGATTGAGAGAAACACAGTGAGGCAGTGACTGGGGCAACGAGCAACAGCGTGTGCGTGCAGGTAGGTGTGTGTGTGTGTGAATCTTCTATAAACAGAGTATCTAAGACAACCCCCCCCCCCACCTCTCAAACCATTAACAAATATACAAGTTGTCACTGATAAGACCTTTCACTAAAACATCAACAGGAATTTTATCTGTAAAACACATTTGGCTTATTCGAAATGCTTCAAAGGCCCAGAAAAGGTTTTAAGGGTTGGTTGAGAGCAAATTTTAATTGAGGAAGATTTTAAGAACAAGTTTGAAACGCACAAAAAAAAAAAAAAAAGAAAATACAATAAATAATTTGAAATGCTATGAACAGAAAAAAAAAGATGAAAGATAACCTATTGAATAACATGGACAAGAGAATGAAATTGCCAAATCAGCTGATATACACACATCTATCAGCTGTAAACCGAAAGGTCAGTGGTTCATGCCCACCCAGGGGTGATTTACTTTATAGATGCAGGTATGGATGTGTGGTTAAGAGACTTGTTTGGCAACCATATGGTTTCATGTTCAGTCCCACTGCACAGTACCCTGGGCAAATGCCTTCTATTATAGACCCTGGGTCAACCAATGCCTTGTAAGTGAATTTGGTAAATGGAAATTGTGTGGAAGCCTGTCATGTGTGTATATATGGGTGTGTTTGTGTTTTTCCTACCACAACTGCTTCGCATCCAGTGTTGGTTTGTTTACATCCTAACATAGCAGTTTGGTGAAAGAGACTAATAAGTACCAAACTTTAAAAAAGAAAAAAAAAAGCATAAGTACAGGGGGGAGGGGGCGAGGTCAGTTTGTTTGACTAAAACCTTCAAGGCAGTGCCCCAGCATGACTGCTGTCCAATGACTGAAATAAGTAAAGAAGAAATCACAAAAATGTGGGTTTGATTATTTCCGTCCAGTGTTTCCACCGTCCTAACTAGAAATGGGGTTTGAATGCGGTGGTGGTCAGTTAAAATATCAGAGGTCAGCTAACAGTGTAGTCAGGTCAAGCAAGAAAGACAACTCTGGATAATAATAATAATAATATTCAAAAATTATTCAGCTTTATTAGCGGAAGTATAGCGTTCACCATTGCTCCCTGGCACGGTTACAACTAGCTTACTATGGAAAGAGACATTCGTAAAACATACATATTGTGTGTGTGCGTGTGTGTGTGTGTGTGTGAATCAAGAGGTATTGGGATGTGAGATTAATTGATAATTTAATCATGAATGACCTCCTTGCTTATGTGTCTGATGTCAAGTGAATAATTCAATGACACATCAATGACCTATGGTAGACAATACAGACACACACTAAAATATATACATGCACACACACACACACACACAGAGGAGGGGGGTAGATAATGTAATATGTATATTTGTAAAAGGAAATACAATAAAGTATCCACTAACGTGTAATTAGTACAACAACAAAGCAAATGAAAAAAAAAAAATCAATAAGAATTATTTGGCTGGTAACAAAGTGTGTGAGAGAGAGAGAGAGAGAGAGAGAGAGAGAGAGAGAGAGAGAGAGAGAGAGAGAATGAGAAGCTGCACTACAGATAACACACATCCCAAAGCAACCAGAATGAGAGAATGCAGATGATGTGATAAGAGAGAATTTCAAGATGCTTGTTGTTGAAAAGAGGAAATAATGGGACTGACTTAGAAAAATAAAATTTCAGCTTCACAAGACAGGTGATGAAGAGGGGACGGTGGAGCGAGGAAGAGATGGAGGAGGAGGCAGCTGCAACGACAGCAGTGATGAGGCATGAGGAATAATAGAGAAAAAACACACACACTCGAGTGAAATATCAATTTTCTCTGACATCTTTGCATGCCAGTAATGTGAATCACACACAATTGTCTTTTATAAGCAAGCAACAGAGTGATTTCAACTTGTGTCAGCGCTGGCTTTAGCTCCGCCACGATTTCTTTCTCACTAAATACCACAGTTTAAAAAAAAAAAAGATATACTTAACTATACAGATTATCTGCAGAGGGTAGACTGTTATGAAATTAATAACCGGTGTTTGGTGGTTATATGTAAACAGTAGAAAGACTAATAAAAGGGAGTAAAAATAATGCTGCAGGAGTTTAATGATGCAAATTATTAGAGATGATGCTTCAACGCAATAAAAATGTTCTTTTTTTTGTTTTGCTTTTTGCCGAAGAAGATACGATACGATGAAGTGTTTAAACTTGCTGTGAATGTTATTGGGGAAAATCAATTTTAAAGATGAGAAATTTTAAGAGAAATACATAGAAGCCATTTCATTGGAATACGATGTTCTCCGCCCTTAAATTGTAAGAGTTAACATTAGGGAGACCGACTCCTTAAATAGAGAGTATTTACGAGGGGGAGGAGAGGGAACAGAGATTAGGAGGATGGGGGGGGGGGGGTAAAAGGGATGAAAGAAAAATATGAGAGAGAGAGATGTTACAAGTTATGGGATTGGGGATACATTCATGATAGCTGGCACCAAAGGATTTTTATTATAATGATTAAAAATTCTTCAGACTCTGCAATAACCACCTTGCAAGGGAGTAAACAGCAGTAGGACGGTGGTGGTGGTGGTGGTGGTGGTGGTGGTGGAGAGGGCGATGATGAAAGACAGCAAATACAAAGAGCAAAGGAGAGAGAAACACACACACGTGTGTATGTGTGTGCGTGCATGCATATATATATATATATATATATATATACACATACATACATACATACATACATACACACACACACACACATATACACATATATAAACACATATATATATACACACACGTATAAACACATATATATATACATATAAACACACGCACACATATATATATATACATATAAACACACGCACACATATATATACACATATAAACACATATATAAACACACACACACACATATGCACACACATAGATATATACAAGCACACATGAATATGCATGCACACGCACACGTGCGCACACATACGCAAGTGTACAGATAGGGAGTGAGATGTAGACAGATAGCTAAGAAAGAATCAATGCATACATACGTAAGATCAAAGCAGGGAAGGGGTTTCTAGAACGGCGCAGGAATGGGGGAGCCTTTTGTAATGGGAACAGAGTGACACGAGAAAAGATTCTTCATGGTAGACTGAGGTAGACATAACCAACATACGAGACACAGAGAGAGAGAGAGAGAGAAGATGGAAGCAACCAACACAGCCAATGCCATGATTCATCAGGTGTCGCATTACTTGCACTAATAGCAGTTGTGTTGTTGTTGTTGTTGTTGTTGTTGTTGCTTCCTGTAGTTCTTTGAGCAAAGCTGCGTTATTAATGAAATTAAAAAAAAAAAAGACAGGATTTGAAGAAAAAAAAAGAAAAACATTTAGTGACAAGTGGATTATAGTTGTCAGTTAATGACAGGACCCAGGCCGTGGGTAGAGCAGACAGGGAAGGGCTAACCACGAGTTTGATGTTAATGCCACCAGACTTGGAATTACAACCAAGATCAAAATGCTCCAATCAATATTATTATTGCTGTTGTTGTCGTCGTAATAAAACAGCCTGATACATAGGATAGGACACCAGACCAAAATAACATCTAATATCAACCAATGACAAATATTATTCTTTCCTCATCGCATAATTTTTTTTTTACTGGAATTTTTTTTTTTGTTTTCTTTCTTTCTTTCTTTCTCTTATACTCCATACATTAAGTATATTGACATTAACTTAACTATTGTTTTATCATGCAGATGCCATCTAAGAGTAATATATTCTTTGGAAATTTTTCTTCGCCAACCAACAAATAATTTCATACATTTATTAAGGTTGTGAATTGGCAGAATTATTGAAATACCAGTAAAAAAGATGCTCTGCAATATTTCTTGACTCATTATGTCCTGGGTTCAAATTCCATCAAGGCTGACTTTCCTTTCATCCTTCTGGTGTCAATAGAATGAACTTACCCCCTCCCTCAAAAACTGCTGGCCTTGAGCAAAATTAGATAAAATACTATACATTCACACAGTGATTTCCTCCCCACTACTTCAATAAGTATCATGAATTCTATATTTCACTGATGAGGTGATAAGACTGAAACATGCTCAAAGTTGTTTCCCATGCTTGCTCAAGACTCAAGATAATATTAGTCACTGTCTAACATTATTTTAGTCAGGTTTTTAATGTTCTATGTTGTAATAAATATTAAAGAATAACATGCCTTACATTTCTACTTTTAAATGTTGTTTAGCCCACAAGTCAGACCTGAGCAAAAACTATGACAACAGACACTCCAGCCATGATCACCTTGAATTAAAAAAAAAAAGCCGCTACACACTAACAACCTGCTAGATATAGCTGTCAAATCTCCCATCACACCTTACAGCTTGGTTGTAAATTGCACCAGAAGGTTGGATATTATTTTTCAACCCTCAACAATTAAACAAGGATCAGTTTCACTTTTACTGTTCCTATTGAAATAAATTACCAAATAAGCATTCACTATACATATGCACCTATATTAAACTGAAAGTACCAGTTATACACGAGTTAAACAGATACACACACACACACACACACACACACACACACACACACACACACACACACACGCATTCCTATTAAGCTACAAGTACCAGTTATATGTGTGTTTATATAACCCAATTAAGGTATAATTATTTAACAATAATAAAACAAAACAAGCAACAGAACGACAGAATATGAAAATTTCATCATCAAATTCTGCCGGGACTGTCTGTTTTAATTTCTCCTGGTCAAGAAAACGAGTACCAGTAGCGTACTGGTGTCACTTCCCTCAACTACAACCTTCCCTATAAAGCTGAGAACCTTGTGTTAAAGTTAAAAATCAATATTTATATGTATATATATATATATACACACACACACACGAGGCTGTATGCCAAAGTAACAAATCAATATTATATAGAAATGGACCAAAGAACGTAGAATTAAAGCAGACAGCAGCAACGTAGATGTTTTATGGTGTATCGCGATTGGTGTGGTGGGGAAGGAAGAGAAGCCGCAATACAGTCAGGTCATCTTAGACTGAGCTGAGCTAATTGTGAACAGCAGGACGAGGTCAGTGTGTGACCTCACCTTACTGTTTATTACCTAAACACATGGCAGAAGAAAAATGAAAAGAAAAAGAAAAAAAAATGGGTGGGAAGTGAGATTCCAGAGTGATGTGTGTTCCACAGAAGAAAAACTACACGTGCGGGGGTGGTGGTGGGGAGGGAATCTAAGATGGGGTTGAAATTGAGAATGGTGGAAGAGAAGAACTAATTATATCTCGTAGGTTTTAGAGAGAGAGAGAGAGAGAGAGAGAGAGAGATGACAAGCTCGAGAGCCACTTGACGTGGTGGAAGAAGAGTTAACGAATACACGTGCATCCATCATTACAGTCAGAATAACAACTGTTCCATCAAAATACCTGAAACAATGGTTTCGAATTTTGGCACAAGGCCAGCAATTTTAGGGGAGGGGGAGTAAGTCGATTACATTGACCCCAGTGGGATTCGAACTCGGAATGCTGAGCAAAATGCTTAACAACATTTTGTCCATCTTTACCTTCTAACAATTCTGCAATGCAATGATAACCTGTTTATATTACATTCTATGCAACAAATACTAACCTTTGTCAGTTATATTATAATCCAGACAACCTAACATGAATCAGCTTATAACCCATACAACATAGCCTAACATTTATTAGTTATATTATAAACCAAATAACCTCGTTACCTCTGCTAAGGTAGAGGTATTGTTTTCAGTCTTGTCTGTTTGTCTGTGGACAAGATATCTCAAGAACTGCAAGATGGATTCGGGTGAAACTTTCAGGGATGTTTGGCCTTGTGACTGGCACAAACTGATTAGATTTTGGGATCGATCCAGTACTAGACAAGGATTCTGGATTGTTTTTCCTGTTTTTTTTTTTTTTTAACTTAATTTTTGAGAGTAATCAGGTTTGTTTTTAATATTTCAGATTATTCTCATTTTAAAAATCATCTCCGGCTAATCATTAAGAGGATGTTGGTGTTGCCTTGGCAGGGGTTTGTGCTCTCTGAGTGTTCTTGTTTATATTACATTCCATACAACCTGTACAAACTGTTACCTTATTAATCATGCAATTTCCCTCAGTTACGTTATAACCCATGTGAAGGTGCAGGGCATGGTGGCTGAGATGTTGCACTCAAGATCACCAGATTGTGTGGGGCTTGATTCCTGGACAGAGCAGCGTATTGTGTTCTTGGGCAGAACCCTGCGATAGACGTGCTTTCTGATTGATCATGGGGATTGTTGACCTGCTCGCCTAGCCAGTGAGGTGGTATCATTCAAAAGCTAAAATAACACAAAGCACATTGTGACCAGTGATGTGTGTGTGTGTGTGTGTGTGTGTGTGTGTGTGTGTGTGTGTGTGTGTATATATATATATATATATATCACATCATAACCCATACAACATATTATTTAAACATCCATCTGCTATATTCCATACAGCACATTCTAACTTTAGACTATCACAATTCATGAAATATACACTGACATCCATCCATTAACCCTTTAGCATTTAAACAAGCCATATCCGGCCCAAATATGCCTCATTTTAAGCTCAGAGTGGCCCAGTCTAGCCTCTCACACCTACCCTACAATGTCATCCTAAAAATAGACAATAATATCATTAAAATCTCAAAGCTATGAGACAATACATGACTATTTCAAAAGAATACGAATAAATAAACTTTACTCTTGGCACAGTAATTTGAACACTAAAGGGTTAAAATGGTCTATATAACAAATCCTAACGTTGATCTATCATATTACTTGTTCTTGTGACAGCATTGACCCAGGGTGGGTTGAGCCAGTTCTGACCAATGAGTCCACCACATCCCTCATGAATGCTGACCACATCTGATGGTTGGCCCTAACGTTCCAGCAGGTAGAATAATGCTTCTGCCTGCAGCCCAAGAATCCAGCTTGCAAATTTGACAAATGCCCAACTGGGAGTGCAAACACAACGGACAACATGGACGCCATAGCCATGGTTGTCATTCATTGTTGAGGTTCATGTTCGGAATTTCTGTGTTTCTGTGGGAATACAAGTTCACATGTGGTCCCCGGTCACATGCATTCACATTTTGGGATCGTGTGATCTGTAGCAACTCATCTTGCCGTCAATTGTCAAATGTCGCAGAGGATTTCCTGACTGAGTCACTGCTGATTATCGGAGCAGATGTAGCTTGGGCTTGAAGCAAATGGGACCTTAACAGGGGCTGCTACTCTAGGGTAGTGTAGACCTGGGAACACTAGTGCCTAAGAGATGGTTCCTGCAGTAAGACCCCACGACCAGATGCAATTTAAAGTCTTACTCAGAACTGTCATATTCCATGCAGGGACAAATAATTTTGTTTTAATAATTTTAAATAATTCACCTTCCAAAATCTGAAACTATGCAAACAAACAGATTCAATCCTTAGGACACCATCCGACCTCCATTTTAAAATAACATTTAAGCCCTTAGCATTCACATTGCAAATGTAATGCTTATTTATTCACATTATTTGGAATTAACCATCCATTATTTTGTAGCTTCAAAATTTTGATGACATCATTGTATGATTCTAGAATGACATAATTTCAAAAGAGAATAAATACATGAAAGTACTAAATACCGAGTTTATATAGATGGTTGTATGTACGTATGAGCGTATGTGTGCATATGAATTTATGCATGTGTACATGTACATCTGTGTGTATTCATCTGCATGTGTTAAAGTTCTGACATTCCGTCAACAATTATCTAAATATTTTAATGATAAATAACTAAACATGTTCTAACATAACAAATATGTTGTTCTCTCTTAACTTCCATAAAAGCTCCATAACGAATGCCGCCCACTCTATCTCGCACAAGACTCGCCACACAGCAGCAACCCATTCGCTGTTTTAACATGCAATGACCCCAAATTCATTACTGCAACATTCCCTCTTCTGTGTCACACCGAGAGACAGAGGATAGCCTATATCAATACATCCCATAAGTTACCCCATTTCACAATCTCACACAAGCCACCCTCCTGAGTGCAGCCCTGCATTAACTACCATATCCCAATCCTTCTTCCCCATAACATCAAGCCCTCTGGAAATCTTCTCCCTGCTCATATCTTTCCTGCTAGTGTTCAACCTGCAACAGTTTAAAAACAGGACCAACAACAACAACACCAAGATTGCCACTCTCAGAGAGCCTGCAAAATGTCATGGGCACTGCCCCTTCCTCTGCACTCAGCAAATAAATGGAAAAAAAACAATAACATCATCACAAATACAATGCACTCCCACAATTTTTGCCCTTAAAAACTACTAATAGGTATTACATTTTAATGTTTACACTCAAGTGGGCTGTATGGCTGCAAAGGTTGCTTCCCAACAATATGACCCTGGGTTCAGTCCCATTGTGTAGTACCCTGGGCAAGTGTCTTCTGCTATGACCATGAGCTGACCAAGATCATGTTAGTGGAATGGATATGATAGACAGAAACTGAAAGAAGCCTGTACTATATATATATATGCATGCAGGCGCACACACACACACGCATGCACACACAGGTATGCATTTGCATGTGTGTGCAGGTGAGTACCCTTGTCAAGATATCACACAATGGCTATAAATGAGCATCACCAGCCTGCAAGTGAGCTCGTTTGTTTCCAGTCTCCCATGAAAAGCATGTCTGACCACGAGCAAATTGCTTCCTGAGAAACAGCAGAGATTTGGTAACAGGAAGGACATCTGGCCACAGAAAAACTTCAAGAAGTTCCATTTGACCCGGGCAAGCATGGAAAAGTAGATGTGAAATAATGATGAAGTCAAATGCTACCAGGCAACTCCAACCCCAATATTTATATCAAACTTCATACATTATACAAGTAAATATGATATTTACATGAAGTATTTAGTCCACTGGAGCTTTGAAGGCCATGTCTATGTGGGGGGCAGTTATCTGAGAAGTCACAAAAACCTGGCCTTCATACATGTAGAAGACCCAAAAGCTTCATGTGAACATGGACTCTTATATCAAAGTGTAATAGTTAACCCATTACCTCCCATAATTCTATTAACTGGAATTTTTTCATGAAACTTTGATTTCTAGCATAAAACAGCCTAAGAAACACGCTGAAATGATCAAAATAACATTTCAAAATAACATTTTAAATAGAAATAAGAGAGATATTGGGTGAAAAATTAGCAAACCTCATTTGAATATCAGAGAAATATACCTAGTAGATATAGCAAAAAGGTTAGATATGTGTAAATATTGACAGATAATTATGAAATTTGTAATTCTTAAGTGATCTCATATGAGATCACTGGTAGGTAATGGGTTAATTCATCCACATCACAAAAATAATGTTCCCTCCCATAATAAGAAGTCTGTAGCACAAAACATTGGCCCTTCCCCCCCCCTTCTTTCTGAGAACTATATTTACTCCAACCAAAACGATGGTCTCTGCTGACTCAAATCCTCAATGGTCTTCTCTCGTTAATTATGTTTATACTTTGGGTTTCTTTGTGGACTATCAGACAACTTGTATACCATTGTTTTGGTTAAATTAAGGATAGGTGTGGTTCTGGAGAAGAACAACTGTCAAAATATTTAGTATGGGATTGTGGTGGAGGAAATGACAAGGAGGGGAGAAGAGTGAATATAGAGGGAGAGGTAGAAAGAGGGAGACACAAGACATGTGTAGTGATTAGACTGGATGACAAAGACAGGTGTATTAATTGGAGACAAGACAAGAGATGGGTCGACCAACAGTTGACTTGTGGGTGGAAATAGTCATTCAGAGAAATGCTTGAGTTTAGAGAACCAGTTTATTGTTTGACAAGATGAATAAATTAGTTTAAAATTGACACACTAAATACATATATACATACACACATATATATACATTCACATATAAACAAACATATATACATTCACATATAAACATACATATATACATTCACATATAAATACACATATATACATTCACATATAAATACACATATATACATTCACATATAAACATACATATATACACATGTCTGTAAATAATATATAAACATACATTCATATATATAGACATACATATAAACATAAATACACTTGTATATATAAATACATATACATATACACATCTATATAAATAAATATATATACATACATATATATACATATAAACATATATACACTTACATGTACCCATATATATATACATATAAATATATATACAAACATGGATACATGTAGACACATATATACATACATAGGTTGGAATACATCAGGGATATCACAATGTAATCTGACCAACCAGAAGACAGATGGAGTTTGAAGTAAACAGTAATAATTTCTCCATCTTGGCAGCCAGTTTAGAAAGACAACAAACAACTTTTCTAGTTCGACAGATTACAAGAGAACAGATGCCAATGCGGAGGTGAATCCTTGGAGATTTGATGCAAATTCTTCATCTCACAACCCACTACTACCACCAACACCACCGCCACTGAGTCTACTACCATTACATAATAACCTATCTCTATGACTGTGCACCCCACAGCAGCCCTTTTTTCTCTTTCTTCATCAACTAATTAAGAACTATATACACAGATATTTACCAGAAATCCTGCAAACCAATGTCTGTGAGTCAATAACCATTAGAACCACTATAGCATATGACAATTCTTTTCAGAAGGGCATGAACATCACAATTCATATACCTCTCTCTCTCTCTCTCTCTCTCTCTCTCTGCTCTCTGGAGCTGAGGTCATCCCATGTCAGTAGTCCCACAAGCGTCATCATGCATAAAGTGAACCAGGTCCACCAGTGACCTCCCCATCACTGGTAGTCCTGTGCCAGCCCCTCAGCATCCTCTAAGGCAGGGGTCTCCAAAGTGGTCGATAACGACCCCTGGGGGGAAGTCAATGGGACTATTCAAGGGGTTGATAAATGCACATCTACATAATTATTATTATTATGATTATTATTTTCTTGTATGTACCTTGGGGGTGGGGGGTCAATGGAGGGGTCAAGCATTCCATGAAGGGGTCGATGGTCTAAAAAGTCAGGTGACCCCTGTTCTAAAGTAACATCAAGCCTCTAGAGATGCAAAAACATAAGAAAACCATTTGATCCATGTGAAGCAGTTACATAAAGTTAAGACCCATCATGAACAAGGAATGTTTTGGTTATTCTCTGTTGAGAAAACCTTCAATCAAGACAAAAAAACAAAAAAATCCAACACAAAAAAATGACAGATGGTTACTTGCAGATTCTTCTGATGCTCCAAGTTTCGAGCAACTGCAATGGTTTTAGGAGTAGTGAGTAACGAAGGTCATAAAGTTACTCTATTCAATTAATTATTTCAAATGCATTAGTAATATATTCCTGATTGGTTTTTCGTTTTTGCTTGGCTCAAACTCATCATATGTCAGATAATTTGAAATATCAAGTGACTGAGATATGATGTCACAATCATTGCATTATTCATTTACTCCTAGATAGAGGTAGGTCCATTATCTTAACTGCTTTCGAATCCTTAGTTGAACAGGGCAGCTCTGAGTCAATGAAGGTGTCTGAGAAATAGCAGCCAAAATATCCCTCAAATCACACTCTGCTGTCTTAAAAAAAAGAAAAAGACAAATTGGATATGCCCAAATTAGACAACCTAATATACAGGCTTGGACAGGGAGTATTATACAGTTTGATGCCCTTCCTGTCACCAACTCTTACCTATATTTCAAGTAAGAGAATCTATATTCTTCAGGTCTCTGAAAATATAATGACCTGCTGTAATGTTAACAAGGAATGTAAACATTAAAGCCATTTCACCACGAACTGTTACAGACAAAATATCAGCATACACATGATGAGCTTCCTATGTTTTCCACCTAAAAAATTCACTGGCCAGGCATCAGTCAGCCCAGGGTTACAATAGAAAATACTTCCCCAAGATACTGTACAGTGAGATTGAACCTGAAGCCACACGACACACTCAGCTGTGCTTAGGGTAAAATTTAGAAAGGTCATGGCTGGATCAGAAAAGGACCTGGGACTAACCTACAACAGGACCACTACAGGATGTTTATTTATAAAAATCATCATAGACCCCTACCAACACTTTGCTAAACTTAGGGACAGAAATTGAACAGCCATGCATAAATAACACTGTGGCAAAGAAATGACATTTAGAGGAGAAATGTTCTGTCCCAGGGGGAAGAGAAGGAGGGTGGTGAAGAGACCGAATCAACAGTGCGTCAAACAAAAAGTGCTTTGTAATATTCAATTAAGTCTTTTCACATTCCAAACTTGGATCTTACCAAAGTCAATTTCGTCTTTCGTCAGTCGATAAAACCGTACCAAATCAAAGACAAGTTAATATGATTATTGACTATTGACGACTTGGTGCCTGTCTTATATTATTAATCAATATCACAGTCCAAATGCAGGCTGGTCACTCAGTTGCTTCCATATCTCAGCCATGTACCTCACGCATTTTTAAACCAAAAGATTCAATATGAAATCTAGTAGGACTACAGGTTTCATGTAGTCCAGCCTCTCTCATTAACCAATTAAGTATGAATGAAGTCGTTTATAACTAACACACTAACCGAGTCGACATACTAATTAGCGAAGAGAATCTACACAACAGCACCATGCACCATCATCATTATTACTACTACAATCATCATCATCATCATTATTATTATAATTATTGCAGGGAGATGGCAGAACTGTTAGCATGCTGGACATAATGCTTGGCAGCGTTTCAACCATTGCTATGTTCTGAGTTCAAATCCTGCCATGATCAACTTTGCCTTTCAGCCTTTCGGGATCAATAAAATAAGTACCAGTTGAACACTGGGGTCAATGTTACTCAACTAGCCCCCCCCCCCCCCGACCTATAGTATTATCATTATTATTATTATTATTGCTATAAAGGTGACAAGCAAACAGAATTGTCAATGTCAGAAGAAAAAAATACCTTGTGGTATTTGTTCTTGCTCATTACCTTTCCAAATCCTACCAAATTTTTGCTTTTTATCCATGTGGAGGATGACAAAAGAAATACTAGTCATGTACTGGAGTCACTAGCATTAGGGAAAGGACCACCAATAGTCTTTCAGCATGTGAACAGGGCATTCATGCCTGTTGCATCCCTGGAAGTTAGTCCTTCTTCCACGTGTGCGTTCTTGTTTGGGTTTTCTTTCCAATGGACAGTTTTGTTTTCAACAGCACACCTGTTTCTTTCTTCTCTCTCTCTTTGGCCAGGTAACCTTGTACTTCCTCTAAAGCACTGTTGCTGAATATCTCTTGTTGTGAGATTTAAAAACAGTAATTTTCTAATTACTATTATTATTATTGAGTGAGAAAGCAGCGCATGCCATCAAAGTGACACTGGGGTAAAATATACGAAGCCCAGTATACCCATCATGACTACCCGCCTGATAAGGGTACACCAGGCACATGCATCACAACCATATGTGCACGACATGGTAATCTCATATCAAGATAAACAGCTCATGACGTTACAGGTGGGGCCCAGTTAGAATTTTCTTCAAGTCGAGTAGCCCATCCTGCTCAAAAGGTCCTTGAATAAAGGTTGTTTGAGGATGTCGAACGAAATACCCATGCTTCCAAAGATGAATTATCCAAACCCCAAAGAATTCCTCTCAGCACATGGCTATGAAGCTCCCCCACTACTTCTGTTCATGATCAGAGATGCACATATCGTCAGCCATCAAAGGACATGCTCAACTGGTTAAGGTCAAACAAATGACAAGCAAATCTGTGTTATTGAGCAGAATATTTGCTGTAGCCCATCTTTTATACCAAGACAAAACAACGTACATGATAACACTTCCAATCAATTAAGATCAGAAACCATGAGAGCAACTGCCTGGTACTGCATCAGGGCATTTATTATTATTATTATTATTATTATTATTATTATTATCATCATCATCTTTGCCTTTTGTATTTCCATTACACTGGAATCAGTGTAAGCAGCTTACTCCCTGCCACATAATTTCAGACAGGTGTCTTTGGTGGAAAGATCATCACCATCATATTCGCACACAGGTAGACTTCAGTTTCCAACCGCTGAACAAAATGACCACTAGGATCAATCAATAAGGTATCAATAACATACTGCAGCTAGATCAATACATTAAACATTCAACAATACAAAATATAGACCCATACCTAATCAATTCCTCGTCAATCAGAAGTCAGTCAGAAATGCAGTAGAAATGGGAGAGCCGATCTAAATATCTTGTTATATTTATTGTCTTCCCTCTTCGTTCCAAGTTTCAATCTCTTTAGGGTTAAATACCAGAGATCTATTGGGGTACCAATTTGACTGACTATAAATTCGTAGCAAACAACTGGTTCAGTGGTCTTCAGCAAGCACAAGCTGAAACCATTTTGGCTTCTTCCAATTGGCACCGATTCAATTCTGCTGTTAATACTTCCTGGAAAACCATGAGCACCACAACTTTCCCTTGCAACACTAGACAGACGGTCAGAAAACTGGTAACAGCTGAATGAATTGTTAAAGGAATTCCTGATTGGGGCTTCTGACAGAAGGGGACACGTAAGAATATGTAGAGTGTCGCCATTATGGTGTTACTGTCATGGTATCCCAAACATTGACAATATTCTATAACCAACACCTAGATGTCAACAAGTATCGTGGGACAATAAACAATGGTTTGTTGGAAAGAGTAAGAGCAGAATTCTTTAAACGGTATTTACTTAACCCTTTAGCTTTTAGACTGGCCATATCAGACCCAAATATTCCACCCATTGCTAAAGGATTAAACAGCAACACTAATGAGTGAATGACTATGTGTGTGTCTACAAAACATATACACACACATATATACATAAGACATACATGTGCTTGTGTGTCAGCATGCATAACATATGACTTCATTGCTTGAACAAGGTGGTGGGATCTCTTCTATGGCATCAAATCGAAAAGAAACTATCCTTCCTTAACATTTTGTATGTTTCATGCTCCATGTAAGCATATTTGTATGTATATATATATGTGTATATATGTGCTTATCTTTTGAATATATGTAGTTATCATATATATATATATATATATATATATATATATAGATACGTATGTTTGTATGCACACATATCTATTTATCTATATATAAATACATGTGTGTGTATGTACATATATGTATGTATGTATGTACACATATCTATCTATTTATAAATACGTGTGTGTATATATATGTATGTATGTATATGTATCTATATAAATACATGTGTATGTGTATATGCACACACAATCACATGAGAGTACGCGTGTGTGTATATGCACACAACCACATGTGAGTACGTGTGTGTGTGTGTGTGTGTATATATATGCACACAACCACACGTGAGAGTACGTGTGTGTGTGTGTGTGTGCGTGTGTGTGTGTGTATCTACACATACACACATGGAGGCGTGTGTACATTTCTGCTCCTATGCATGTATGCACATGCATGAGCTTATGTGCAAAAATATTCTAGGAAATATGAACATTCACAAGTAATCTCATATGGCAGCAATCATCATCATCATCATCATCAACACCTTTATAAATATTTCGTCATGGTTGGATGGGACATCCCCAGTCATCCTTATCCCGCATCAGCTGCCAGACTCAATATCCCAGTTCTACAACAGCTTGCCTCCACCCTCAACATGCATCATTCATCCATATGCTGTATTACATCTCAATATCAATGCAGTCACCTTCTCAATGTGCAGTCAGTCACCTTCTCGATGTGCACAAGCAATTTCTCTGACTCACTGCATATCTAGTGAACCAGAACAATTCCGTTCCCCTCTCTCTCTCATTATTGCTGCTAACAGTCCTCTCCATCTTCACCGCCATATTCTTGATAATGGGCCAATGAGGTAAACAGGATAAATGGGTGTTCAACTCGCTAGAAATAACAGGCAAAATCTCTCCCGTTTCTCACCTTAATGACTTACAAGAGAAAGAACACTCGATGATGTAATCCCAGAATGCATGGTCATGACTAAGATCTCATTGATCACAGATCTGTGGAACCGGGACTAAACAACAAGTTATGACACACATAACAGGGTTTAAACATCTACAAAAGTGTCCATGGAAACTAGTTATGGTGAGAGCAGCTGCCTGTTAGAAATATTGATATCAATACTGTCAAGTCACAAGACATTGTCTCCTTCATTGGCTGTGTTCCACATTCCAGGAAATTACCAATGTTAATTCCTAACGGGTTTCCTTTTAACTACCAATGTTTAGTCCCAGATCAGGTCTGATCAAGTAGTCCTGTGATCAAATGTATTCCAATAGTGACCATTCCATCGTCTTTTTACAGTGACTGAGAAGTTAATTAAAAGTATCAGTTAAAAGATGGTAAAGTATAATTTGAGGAGGATTTGACTACTTTTTCTAGAGATTGAGAAATTATATGCACCCCCTCAATAGTTCATCCCCTAACTGTAGTTAAGTCTTCTTGAGTAAGAACTGTTGCTACATCATCATCATCATCATCATCATGATGATGATGATGATGATGTTGCTACATAAACCAAAATATGAAGAAAGCATCACAAATTAGAAGCGGCGAGCTGGCAGAAACATTAACGCGACGTGCTAAATGCTTAGCGGTATTTCGTCTACCACTACATTCTGAGTTCGAATTCCGCCAAGGTCAACTTTGCTTTTCATCCTTTCGGGGTCGATTAAATAAGTACCATTTACGCACTGGGATCGATATAATCGACTTAATCCGTTTGTCTGTCCTTATTTGTCCCCTCTGTGTGTAGCCCCTTGTGGGCAGTAAAGAAATAAGAAGCATCATTAGCATTTAACACATGTCTTTGATGTCGACATGGGTTGGAAGGTTTGACAAGAGTTAGCAAGCCAGATTTTTTAGACGTCGAATGGCTATGAGGGTCCATAAGGGTCCATAAGCAAAAAATAGTTAGGGACCATTTAGATTTGATTCAAAGAAATGAACAGTGGAATGATGGAAAGGGAGAGAGGGGTGATTCTTGGATTATATTCAAAGGAAATGACCAAGTCATGAATCTTGACAGATATTTTAGTCTTCAAAGAACTGTGTGATTCACTAACATCATTTTAACACCAAAGTCTTCATGTTGGGATTTCCCTGTGGCACATTTCTGGCAATGATGCTAAGATTTCTTTCTGTCAAGCTTCTGTTAAGGAAAGTTAAGCCTTGTAAAATAATTTTTGTTTCTTTTTAAATGACAAAATAAGAAAGACATTTCAAACAAATGAGATTTTCGTAAGGTTAATGCAACGGTGTTGTTGGTGCTCTTGTTTTGCCTTGTGTTGTTTTTGCTCAATAAACACTCGCAATGCCCAATCTGGGAATTGAAACCGTGATCCTACGATCGCAAGTGCACTGCCCTAACCACTGGGCCATTGCACCTCCACGTTGACTTATATATTGTATGAGGAAAAGGTAGTCAGTATTTGCCAAAATTAAAAGGTACCATTCC
The DNA here is from genome assembly GCF_046866305.1 of Octopus bimaculoides. NCBI lineage: Eukaryota > Metazoa > Mollusca > Cephalopoda > Octopoda > Octopodidae > Octopus > Octopus bimaculoides. Next base: position 146,098,872 of record NC_142931.1, read on the forward strand.
ATGATGAAGTAGGAATGATTCTCAGAAAAAGACAGGAAGGTGAGAATAAAGGCCAGAATTTTAGAAGGGTCCATTGTAGCGATGGGGGAGAAGAAACAGACTGGAGGTATGGTGGACCAGAAAACAAAACAACAAAATAAGCCACAATTATTCTTAAATTCTAAAGAGTTCATTTTTATAGAAGGTTTATAAATTCTTTGAATTTCTAAAAACTGACAACACAGTTTTGTATAAATTATTATTACGACTACCACCACTACTACCCTGACTACTACAGCCACTAGTAATACTACTACTGCCATTATTACCATTTCTGAATGTTCAGTTCAAAAAGTGTGAATTTCTGCCTCTTACATTCCTGCTATTGATAAACATTTTTGATGACAGACGTGTCAAAATTTAAAGAATTTTATTTTTTTGTTTTTTGTTTTACACTTCCACTCTTTTGACCCACACTGAATTATCTAAAACTCATTACAACATTCATTAAATATTTGAAGCAGCTATAGAATAATTTTTTGTTAAAGCTTATAACTCCTCCCGCCAAGACAAAAATATCAACAATCTTTGATTAAAACACAAAAAAAAATACAATGGTAAAATAACTGAAATGTTTAAGGACCACAGTGATTACAGGGATCAGATATTACACATAGGGTCCTAGTGTTATACATTAGGGGATCAGACACCAAATATACACAAGGGTCTTGGCCAATGCCAGCGCCGCCTTGACTGGCTCCCGGGCCAGTGGCATGTAAAAAGCACCGATCATGATCGATGCCAGCCCCCTCTGGCCCGTGCCAATAGCACATAAAAAAGCACCCACTACACTCTCAGAGTGGTTGGCGTTAGGAAGGGCATCCAGTTGTAGAAACATTGCCAGATCAGACTGGAGCCTGGTGCAGCCTCCTGGCTTCCCAGACCCCAATTGAACCGTCCAACCCATGCCAGCATGGAAAACGGATGTTAAACGATGATCATGATGATGATGATGTTGTAAGCTTGTTTTCAAACTATGTGGTCTTAGGTTCAGTCCCATTCTACAGTACCTTGAGAAAATGCCTTCTACTATAGCCCTGGGCCAACTAAAGCCTTATCAATGGATTTGGTAGATGGAAAGTGAAAGAAAACAAACATCGTATCATACAAGTGAGATTGTAGTGATCAGTAGATTTTGCTTGTACCACAAAAAATACACCCTAGCAACCACCCACAATGCTCAGCTACCCTCAATGCACTGATTATCACTCCTGTTTACATCATTGTGCTGCAAGGCTGTGAATATTTTATACGGATCTACATACATGTAGCCATCAACATGGGACCAGTAAACAGAAGAGACAGAGGCATTTACATTATTTACATTTGATGGATATTTGTCCTCATCTTGTTTGTCGCTAACACATTTCGGCTCATATACCCTCCAGCCTTCATCACTGGCATATGGCGTCGTGGTTAAGAGCATGGGCTACTAACCACAAGATTCAGAGTTCGATTCCAGGCAGTGACCTGAATAATAATAACATTGAAAAATACCTTAGGAATCAGAACCCAGGTTCAAAATTTCCCCAAGACACCTGATGAAGGCTGGAGGGTATATCAGCTGAAATGTTGTGTTAAAAAACAAACAAGATAAGAGCAAATATCCGACAAATGTAAATAATGTACATAATTCCTCATCTCTTAAATATAGAACAGAGGAATTTGATCTTCATAAATGATGCAGACAAATGTTTTCTCTACATAGAAAGGTAGAGATGATGAAGAAAATGTTTGACAATGGAATATTCACTGCTGTGGGCCATGAGTTTGGTGAAGCTACCAAAACATGTAATGATTAGCATCAGAAAGGAAATCCAACCATGGAATGTCACCAAAAGAAGTTTTATCCAATCCAAGCCAACATGGAAAAAAAAAACGATATGTCCATCAAAGCAGATCTCTGTAACCCATGTCATGATAACACAGTAAATTGGTGATAATTATATCAGGAGTCTGTAACAGAGAAGAAGTCGATGACATAAAGGTTGTGTTGGTTGAAACGAAACCAGTTGTGGAATTTGTGATTGTAGACAAACCAATTTTATGACTAGCATCAAAGTTTAGCACAGATGAACATAAAAGAAACACTTAAAATAGACGCAACCTGATAAAGAAAAAAAAATATCACCCATACAGAAATTTGTTTTCATTTCAGAAAATATAAATAGTAACAATTATATTTCAATAATGACTGTTTTATAAACAATTATTTAACAGAAATAATAAATGGGAAGAATAGAATTCTTTCTTTCCACCATCCAAACTATGGCATTGGTCACTAGTAACTATTGTTTAGGCTGCAGCAGTCTTTTATTAGATCATACTGTTTATATAATGCAGAATGGGTGGTTGTTGTTGTTCATGTTGTTTAGTCCCAAGATCAGTTCTGACAAAGGTATTCAACACATTTTGTTTGTTTGTTTGTTTGTTTTCCCTGCACCCCAGACTTCACCATCTTGTATCCATGGGGTATAGTTTAACCTTTTAGCATTTAAACCAGCTATATCCGGCACAAACATCCTGTTCTATGTTCAAACCAGCCAGATCTGAACACTCGCACCTACCCTACACTGAGTTACCTCTAAAAAGTCCAGTGTCACTGAAATAGGGGAGCTTAAAAATTAAACTGCTTCTCTGCAAAATCAGTAAATTTTAAATATAAACTAAAACCACGAAAACTCACCGAATCCACTAAAAGAGAACCATAAACCGGAAATCAATATTGTTGTGGTGAAGACACACCTCACTATAAAGGAATATTATCATTGTATAAAAATAAAACAAACATTTTCAATTACCTAAATCAGGGGTCGGGAGAACTTTTTTAACCAATAACCCCAAAATATATTTATTTGGACAGATGTTACTCCCTTGATTTGAAAGGAAGAAAATCATAGATTCTTTGAATTGAAAAGGGTTATTAAATCCATTTACAGGTCCATTACATTGGACAGATGCAGTGTGGCCAGAATAGAAATTTCTTTCCAAACAAGGAACATGATTTTTTATATAATTTTACTTATGTCTAATGAGTCCTCATTACCCCCAAGAGTTTCATTTTTACCCCATCTGGGGTAATCTAACCCAGTTCGCTGACCCCTGATCTAAATCAAAGATGAAAATCATCATCATCATTTAGCATCTGCTTTCCATGCTGGCATGGATTGCACGCTTTGAGAGTAGCTGGAAAGCCAGAGAGCTGCACCGGCCCCAATTGTCTGTTGTGGCATGGTTTCTATGGCTGGATGCCTTTCCTAATGCCAACCACTTTACAAAGTGGACTGGCTGCTTATTACATGGCACCAGCGTGTGTGTACATAAAAAACTGCCTCAGTTTACTAACTAACTCACAAGGAATTGGTCAGCTGTAGGCTATAGAAAACACTTTCCCAACACATTCCACCTGGTGAGACCAAATCCAAACTCACGTGGCTGTGAAGTAACCTTCATGACCATAAAACCATATTCTTTACTATCATGGAAAACGCATACTGAAACGTATGTAAGTACATCATCATCATCAACAAATCTAGATGAGGGGGTGTATGTATGTGTGTGTGTGTGTGTGTGTGTGTGTGTGTGTGTGTGTGCGCATGTATGTGTCTTTCACTGTGTGTAACTTGTGTCTCTGCATGCATGGTAATTTATTTACCTGAAGATAATAGCGTAAATAACAACAATAACCTCACAGTAGGGTACCGTACTATGGACTTTACCTTAATTAATGTTAAACACGTTAGCAAAGATAAAACAATTAGTCAAAATACAAATATAAATTACACACATATATATATATATATATATATATATATATATATATATAACAATTAGAAAATGGAGGATAATATGCTGAACCCAACTACTTGCAGACGGTGTATCCCGTTGAATTCATTAATTTAATTCATAGCAAAAGTGACAAAGGGAGGAAGAAAAGAAAAAGAAAGAAAGAACCAAAGCACAGGTGTCCATGGCAGACTATGTTATTATCCCTTAGTGGGTTGTACCCCCAACCCCTAACTCTCTCACGTTATATATATATATATATATATATATATATATATATATATATAAACAAATAGTAAATGAGTATATGCATATATACGTACAGGTATGTGCATACCGACATCCACCTGTATGTATAGGTGCATATCTGGGTACAGGACATTGCAAACAAAACGTAGACAAGAAAACACACAAGCCACATAGTGAACATTTTCCTTCATCAGCTACCCCCGTTTTAACACCGGCGTTTCATATATATATATATATATATATATATATATATATGCACACACACACACACGTCTACACTGATATACACAGAAGACAAGCTGCATTACCTACTTTCTTAAAAAATATATATATACCAAAATCAATATTAAACATGTAAGATTTGAAAATAGTAATAATCAATAAGAACGTTTAAAAAAATAAACCTATCTCATAGATATTTCTAATTATGTGTGTACATAAATACAGGCATTGTACACACAAAGACATACATACACACACACACACTCATTAGACATACATACACAAACCATATATAAATACAGACATACACATTAAATATACATATATATATATATATATATTGTGTGTATATATATATATATATATATACACACACATATACACACATACATATATATACACACATTAAATATATACATTTTGTGTGTGTATATATATACACACATATATACACACATACATACATACACACACATATATACATATATATATATACATACATACAATTATATATACATATGCACACACATTTGTACATATATATATATATACACACATATATACACAAAATATATACACAAACACAAGATATACACACACACACATTAATATATATACACACAATAAATATACATACACATTAATACATATATATACATACACATTAATACATATATATATATATATATATATACACACACACATTAATATATATATAAACATTAATATGTATACACACACATTATGTGTGTGAGAGAGAGAAAATATATATTTCTGAAAATCAAAAATCAAACCAGGACACAAAAATATTGTTTGTTGAAGACTTAACTAATTCTAGTTGATTCACTATCGATCTATAAACACATTGTAATAATCTATATGGCAACCCGAGTTCAGCATATTGCACTCCTCCTCTCACTCTCACTCAACCTCTCAATCTCTCTCTCTGTATTCATCAAATACAATATGCACGTATCTAACTATGCATGCACACACCCATATACACAAACATCTCTATGGGCATAAACATACAGACATACACACATCTATAGACATACACACACACACACAATCGTGAGACAGAAGGAATTTTTAAGAGAATGATAAAGATCACTGAACTAAAGAGAGGCTAAATGCTAAACAACAAAGTCTCCTGACTATTAACGACATCATCATCATCATCAATACCAATGACGACATCATCATTGATGACCAATCATCTATAAGTGGTAACTATAGCAACAACGCCCAGGTTCCTGTTGCAGACACACAGACACGAGTCTGCAGATTAGTTTCAATGGCACTCATCTATTAGTACTGGATCATCTGTTATACGCATACATATGTACATTAATATGCATACATAGACATACATACATACATACATACATACATACATACAATCATACATTTACACACACATACATGTAATATGCAATGCATGATAGATAGATCGATAGATAGATAGATAAATACACGGAGACAGTTAGAAGGATAGAAAGACAGAGAGAAGGATAGAAGGATAGATACTCATTTAATATACATCCAACATGCTAGAGCATCAAACAAATTTTGCTTGCAATGATACTTTTTTTCTATCTCATAAATAATAGATATACAGGCATAATATATGCTTATAATATATATGCACATATAATATATATACATACACACACACACATTCATTTTCTATCTTAGATACCATCACCATTGTTTAATGTGTGTGTGTGTTTTTTTTTTCCATGCTGGCAAGGTTTGGACAATTCAAGAGAAGTTGGCAAGCCACAAGTCTGTGCCAAGCTCCAATGCCTGCTCTGGCAATGGTTTCTACAGCTCGATGCCCTTCCTAATGCCAACCACTCCGAGAGTGCACTCTTATCTTTTACTTGCTTCAGTCATTAGACTAGACTGTGGCCATGCTGGGGCACCACCTTGAAGAACTTTTAGCCAAAGTGAACTACTTAACCACACATTCATACCTACACACAGTCAAAAGGTAGGACGCTCAGTATAGAAAATGCATAGTAATGCTCAAATGAGTCCCACTCAAACTCTGAAATCTTTATCGAGGACCGAGTCCAGAGGGTAAAGAGTGGCCATAAGAGGAACGCAGCTGATATGGAGATAGTGACGCACCTAAACACGCTCGGGCTTGATATACATATACACACACACACACACATATATATACACACACATATAGATATGCGTGTTTCTATATATATATATATATATATATATATATCTATGTATATTCAGAAGATAAACAATATATGTACAAGCATACAGATATATGCTTGTACATGTTTTTATCATCTGAATATATTTAGTTGTGTGTGTTTCTATATATATATATATTTATTTATTTATCTGTAGCTATATGTGTATATGTATGTTTATATATATCAAACCTATTCATATTTATCTGCATCTCTCTCTCTCTCTCTGTATATATATATATATATATATATATATATATATATATATATATATGTATATATATATATATTGATAGGAAGGACAACAAAAGAAAGAGACCTCGATATTATGTAAATAGAGGTATTTATCTGTAATAGATATAGATATATAGATATATATATATATATATATATATATATATATATACACACACAATGTTATTTGTGTATGTGTATATATATATATTTAAGTTCAAAATGTTATGGAGAGACAAAACATTAAAAGTTGTGCATTTTTCCTTTTTAATAAGCACACACACATTTCTTCATTTGTTTAGTTTTCCACGCAAGCAAGGGTTAAATGAGTACATACTGAGGTACTGTTTTATAGTCACTAAGTCTTACCTGTTTTTTTTAATAAGAGATATCTGTTTTCTGTTCTTTTCTGTCTTGCAACTTGGTGACTTCACTAGCGCCAGTGATGCAAAAAAAAAAAAGCATCCAGTACACAGTGTAAAGTGGTTGGCATTAGGAAGGGTATCCAGTTGTAGAAAACATGTTAAAGCAAACATTGGAGCTCAACACAGCCTTCCAGACCCTGTCAAAGCATTCACCCCTTGCCAGCATGGAAAACAGATGTTATATAATGACGAACATCAATAAATTGCTATTTGTGTCCATATTATGTATATTTTGGTGCATGTATGTGCATGCTAAAACTCTAGTTCCAAAGGACATTAAACTTGCTGCATTTTTTTCCCACTTCACCAAGGATACATGTTACTAAGTTCTTTCAAATAACACCCAAAACAAAAATGTTCTTTGAAGGGAAAAGAACATTCTTATAAAAGGCTGAATTCATATTGGATCAGAATACACTTTTATGGAAGTGTCTATAAAGTTGATCCTGGAATATTTCAAGTCACAGACGCTCTTATGTGAAATCAAAGGACCATAATTATTTCACTGACATCAAACAAGAGAGGGTCAGGTTTGTGTTACATCCAGAGAAGCAGGTTCCAGGTGAGATTGTCAGTGGAAAACATCTCAATGATGGAAGCAGTTGATTCACAATCACCTTCAAAACTGTGAAGCCTTCTTCCAATTGCATTGAAAAACTTGTTGACTGTAAATTTGTCAATGATTTGAGACTGGAATTTTAAAAGTGATTCATTCCATGATTATAAGTAGAACAACATAATCCAAAGGGTCAACATGGACTCTCTTAAGGGCTTAATTTTGTGGTTCAATTTATGGCTTGATGAACCTGGACGAACAAGAAAACCCTCTCTGAAAACTTAATGTTGCTAGTTGAAGTACAAAAACATGGAGGAAATCACCAAAGTCATTGCATCTTGAGGTATTGCTGTCCCTCTATTGTCTGGGGGCCAAAACAACTCACAGTGCAGTCAAACTACCAGTGAATCTCAACAACCTATAACATAGGCAAAGGAACAGGAGCAGCAGAAGTGTTAAAACGGCAGCCATCGTTATCATTTAGTGACCCTTTTTCCATGCCATTCAGGATGGTCTGACAGCAACTGACAAGCTGGAGGATCGAACAAAGCCCCAACATCTACTTTGGCAATGGTTTTTTACAGCTGGATGCCCTTCTTAAGATGAACCACAAATTTACAGTAAGTGCACCATGACCAAAAAGTCATTTTCTGAGACTTGAGATCAAATTATTGGGGTTATCAGAAGAAGAAATTATCCTTTTGATGAAGTAAGAGAACTCACAACGAGAGAGTTCCATCAGTACTTCCTTCCAGTTCTTTGAAAGGAGACAAGAGTTAATCAAATGAACAACTGCTTGAAATTTTCACATTTCTGGGGAGACGCGTAACCGTTTAGCTTTCTGATTATTCCTCTCTCAAATATATTCATTCTTATTTATTCACATTGTCTTGAATTTATCACATATTATCTTTTAGCTTCAAGATTTCAATGATGTGATTGTTTATTTTCCGAATGACATTGTAGAGTAGGTACGAAAGGTCTGATCTGGTCGGATTAAACACAAAACAGGTAGATATAGGCCTGATATGGCCAGTTTGAATACTAAAGAGTTGAATTTGAAACAGACCGAAGACCTTATCTTAAACTTCAACATCCAAATGATTTTGCTACTAAAATTTCTGCACAAGGAGGAGTTGCTGCTGTGAATATGGTTAATATGGGTGACTTATGAGGATCCAATGATCATTTGACAAACTAAATAGTCTTCACCAACGTTCAACACAACTACTACAATCAGAAACGGTTCTGTGAAAGAGTAATATTTGGATAAGTTCAAAGACAAGGTCAAAGGCTACGTGAATTTGCCTCATACTTTCTACAACCCCAGGTAACACCAGGTACAGCTGTGTGTCTGTGTTTGTCCCCCCACCATTGCTTGACAATCGATGCTGGTGTGTTTACGTCCTCGTAACTTAGCGGTTCGGCAAAAGAGACCAATAAAATAAGTACTAGGCTTACAAAGAATAAGCTGGGGGGGGGGGGGGTTCGATTTGTTCGACTAAAGGCGGTGCTCCAGCATGGCCACAGTCAAATGACTGAAACAAATAAAAGAATAAAAGAATAATATATATTATCATCAACGGCATGAAACTGTGTATTAGCATTTCGGTCAACAATGAAGAATTAGGGCCCTTCTGTGTGTGTTTTTTAGTATCTAATGCATTTTTCATTTATTGAGTAACTGAACACCATGCACCCTGGCTTTTGTTAACAGTAAGTTTGATATATATATATATATATATATATATATATATATACACACACACACACACACACACACACACACACACACACACACACACACACACACACACACACACACACACACACACACACACACACATATATACGCACACCTATATACTAAAATACCCTGTAATATACTCTAACGGCGAAGAAAACTTAAGTGTATATACATCATCATTTAACTTCCACTTTTCCATGCTTGCATGGGTCAGACAAAATTCATTGAGGCAGATTTTCTATGAATGGGGGGGTGCCCTTCCTGTCACCAACCCTCACCTGTTTACAAACAAGATAGTTTTTTCCCCTTGACCACAAACACTAAATGCTGTGTTCTTATTAAATATGCTTGAATTAGTTATTATGTCATTTGCATAAATAATTAACTTTTTGTATACAAAGCACCATTCAAGTGTGGCCGATGCCAGTGCCACCTGACTGGCCCCCATGCCAGTGGCATGTAAAAGCACCCACTACACTTTTAGAGTGGTTGGTGTTAGGAAGGGCATCCAGCTGTAGAAACCTTACCAGATCAGATTGGAGACTGGTGCAGCCTTCTGGCTCTCCAGTCCTCAGTCAAACCGTCCAACCCATGCCAGCATGGAAAGCGGACGTTAAACGATGATGATGATGTATGTGTGTGTGTGTGTGTGTGTATGTGTGTGTGTAGTTAAAAAGTTCACTTTGCAACCCACAGCTTCAGTTTCCATCCCAATGTGCAGCACATTCAGCAAGAGTCTTTGACCATAGCTGTGGGTCAGACAAAGCCTTGCGAATGGATCTAATAGACAGAAACTGAAAGAAGCCCATTATGTGTGTGTGTGTATATATGAGCACACGCAGGGGTGTGCATCTCCTTGTCTTGACACCACGTGCTTATTCTGAAACAAACATCACTGTCGGACAAACAGTATCCTTCATTTGAAATTTTCTCTGGCAACACATCCAGCCACCATGTTGTACATGTTCAAGGGACAAAGAAGAATATCACACAGCTGGGGAAACAAACGAGGGTTAGCAATAGGAAAGGCATCCAGTTACAGAAATCTCTGCCTCGATGAATTTGATCAAAGCCATGCAAGTATGGATAGGTGGCTATTAAAATGGTGATGAGGATGACTGTGTGAGTGTGCGCATCATTTAAAACAGTTTGATTCGGTTCCAGATAACTTAAATTTTCATAGGCTCAGATTACCGATTAGATAATCTGAGCCTCAAGGAACTAGGTTTCGGTAAGAAGCCAATGAAACTTAATCACATGGAGCTGAATCAAACTGCTTTAAATAATAATATAACAATGTGTGTGTGTGTGTGTGTGTAAAATTGTACCCTTGCCTTGATATAGTCGTAAATGAGCATCACTGTCATACAAGTGTTGTTGTTTGTTTCCAATCTTCCATGAAAGATGTGTCTGGCCATGGGAAAATATTACTTGGGAACAGGTAAGGGTTAGCAACAGGAAGAGCATTCAGCCATAGAAAATCTGCCTCAGCAAACACTACCTGACCCATGTAGGCATAGAAAAATGAATGTTAAATGACGATTATACACACACACACACACACAAACATATATATATATATATATATATCCTTTTATATTCATCCCTGGGCAAATCTCCAGCACAGTGACAATCATCTTAAATTGTAATCTTTGTGAGATCCATCCTCCTGCAATCACCCCTCAACTCCTCCTGCCACACCCATCTTGGCTTTTCCCCTTCTGCAGGTTTCATCCACTCAAATCATTCGGCACTTCTTTACCCGAATGGTCACCCTACATATGTCCATACCAGCATCCTTTTGTCTCTCGCACACAACAACTGATTCTACTTAGATCCATTCTTTGTACTTTGTCAATCAGCCATACATGTCAACCTTATACATCCAGCAGAGAGCAAGCTAACTTCATTCTCTTACATTTAATACCCATTACAATACCATGCTCTATATATAATAAGCATCATAGAATCTGCCTGTCCCTAAGACAGAAAACACCTTTGTTACCAATCCAGCAAAAGTAATAAATAGCCCACATTCAGCCTCATCCTTACTCTGGCTACAATGTTTTTGTAACACTCGTCTCCACTGTTGATTATGTTGCCTAGGTAACAGAAGCTGTCCCCTATTTCTGGGGAGAGCCTTCTGTGCAGCTGAACGTATTTATTTCATGTGTACTCTTACTGCTGACTACTCTCATGCATCAGCTACCCACTGCATCCTTCTTTTCTGCCAGCCTGTCTAGGATACCCCTGCACGTTTGGTGCACTTATAGTTCACACCATATGGAATCCCTGCCGACATAAATTTAAAATCCTCGGCTTCAAGAACATCCTATCTGAAGGTGGACAAGCTCTATGGTATATTCTTTACAGAATATACCATGACCATATATATATATATATATATACTTTCCCCTTACATTTCCATGTGTAGCTTCTATTTTGTTTTTGTAACATATTTCTATTATATATATATATATATATATATATATATACATACAGAGAGAGTAATATTTAAAATTAATTACAAAAAGATGCTTTTAATTTATTAAGTTGAGAGAAAAAATTTTATCACAAGTCTTCTCTTTGCAAAAAAAAAAAAACAGACAGGCAAAAGCTTTATACACACACAGACATGCATGCATACACACACACATTTCCAGTTGTCTGTGAAAAACATGTCTGGCCATGGGAAAATAATACCTTGCTTGGAAACAGGTGATGGTTGGTGAATGAAAGGGTACCTAGCCATAGAAAAATCTGCCTCAACAAATTCCGCCTGACCCATGCAAGCATGGAAAAGTGGGCATTAAACAAGGATATAGATAGATAGATAGATAGATAGATAGAGAGATAGACAGATAGATAGATAGATAGACAAACAGACAGACAGACAGAAAGACAGATAGATAGATAGAAAGATAGACAGATAAATAGAGACAGGCAGCTAGACAGATAGAGAGACAGACAGACAGGCAAAGAGACAGACAGACAGACAGAAAAAGATAGATAGATAGATAGAAAACACACAAGATTACTAAATATATAAATTAAAGAGAGATCCTATCTACACGGGGTCAGCTGACTTGCTAGAATTGGCAGCAAAATCTATCTCCTTCAGAGTATATTGGATAATGTAGTCCTGGATACAACCAGAGATGCTCACAGCTGGAACTTCTCCCATCACAGCTAACAAGTTACATCGTCATTCTCATCTTAAAATGATGTTACATCTTGCGGGAAAAGGTCAACCGAACTGTTACTATTTATAGTATATTGTTGATTTGACCTGCTCTTACAGCTAGCAGTGTGGATGTGTGGCTGGATACTAGTATATTACTGGTATGTCACTAAGCATCTGCAGCTTGCTGTTGACTTACTAGATATTTATGACAGCAATGACAAAGCAGAAGAGGACAGTGAAACTCATCATTTACATCATACATATATATGCATATTTCTTAAATATATGCAGACTTAAAACATATACACAACACTGACGGATATGCATACATTACACACACATGCACACACACAAATACACACACACACATACGTTACATATGCATACATTAACAGTATGTGTATACGTACATGTGTATGTGAGAGAGAGAGTAAAAGAAAATGTTAAAAAGGAAATAAAAGAAAACGAAAGTGAAAGTAGGAGAAATAGAAGAGTGATGGTGAGAGTGGTGGTTTGCATAGAGGGGAGAGAAGTAACAGAGAGGAGAGGCAGGGAGGAAGTAACGGAATGAGAGAGAGAGAGAGAGAGAGAGAAAATAAGAGGAAAATTCCAAAATGTCTGACTAAAAATGCATCCAGTAAATAAGAACGACATCAAAAAAGTGGGATAAGAGGGAGACAGGAGGGGACAGAAATAATTGCATGGTGGTTAGAAACGGAGGATGACGGGGAGCTGAGTAGGGCTGGAGCCTCGATGCGCGCGTGTGTGTGTGTGTGTGTGTGTGTGTGTGTGTGTGTGTGTGTGTGTGAGGCAAGAATCGATCATCAGGTGCTTGTTGGTAGGCAAGACAGGCATTTTAGTGATGTGAGGCTGAGAAAGAGGAGGAGTAGGAGGAGGATAGGAAAGAGAAAATTTCTCCAGAACCACCGACCACACACACAGGTTTACTAGGAACAACTGTTTACAGATGGACAACTAGTATTTGAAAAAGAGGAAGCTTATGGAAAGGTTTAGAGAGGGACAGAGATAGAGGGAACAATTGGTTACAGATGGAGTTCTTATGTTTGTAGAGAGAACGAGGTAGCTTATGGAAAGACCTACATGTATGGAGAGAGAGAGAGAGAGAGAGAGAGAGAGAGAGAAAGGTTGCTATACGTCGACATAGTATTTAAACAATTTAGTCATAATAAATGTCTATGAATGACTAATTTGCTGCATTATGTAACAATAATACAATAATTTTTTACAGAGCAAAGCTGTCTGACTATAATGGATTATTTACTAGTTAATAATTATTTACTAGTTAATAATTATTTACTAGTTAATAAATACAATTCACTTCTAACGTCTTCGTATCCCTGCCAAGTAAAATATCTTGAAAGGCCTGACCCTAATAAACTACACTTAAATGAAAGGTTGGCGAGCAGGGTAGAGACTAGCTAATGTTATTGCCAAAAACGTGACAGAACTGAATCCAAACACCCCGTATTCAGTGAACTGATACTGTTAATAGATGTATATCATTATCATACATGCTTTTATCATTAATTTTTTTTTAATGTAGACGTTAAATGTTGGCCAGACATGGAGTAGGACGATGACTATCTAGGTTTATGTATTCACAGACACACACGCATACGGCAATAGAAAATCCTTTAATAAGAGAAAGCAGATGGTATTAGTAGAAATAACACGTCGCAAAATAACCACCTCCATTAATTGCTGCTGGTACTACTACTACTACTACTACAACAGTCACGGCGCCACAACACTGCAGTCACTTCTGCATCTGTTGCTAGCAACAATTGCAACCAGCAACTCTGCAGAATCTATCATCCTCACACACACACACACACACGCGCGCACATACACAGACAGACACACGCGGACGGACGCCATTTTCAATTCTATGATCATCATCATCATCATCGACATCACCGTCGTCGTTATGATCAAATATATTCAAGAGAACATACCAACAATTTTTTTTTAATTCCTGATGTTTCCTGTTAGTCATTTACTAGTAAATACACGATCTTACCCACCTAGTGTATATATATATTGTATGTATATATATATAGCTTCACTGTTGCTAAACTACCATATCTGCTATACATGTTTACTATTGTTTTTACTTCAACACACATTCATACACACACATCTATGTGCATGCATGTATATATATATATATGCATGTATATATATATATATATATAGATATATAGATATCATGAGATCAAGAATATTCTGCAGTGTATTTAACTATAGACATTGTTAACATCAGTGCGTGTGTATGATCATAGAAAAAAAAACACTACGTTAGTTTATAGCGAGGTGTGAAAAAAAAATCTAACGCTTCGAACATTCGTCCTTTCTCCAAGTGATGTGGGGGATACATGGCGGACTTAATGCTTGTGGACAACAGTTTCCTTGGATTCTGGGTTTTCAGCACTCCTCCATCTATCTATATACACACATACATACTAGACACCTACATCTTTAGGTGCCAGTTTCGAATTCCACCATATCAATATCTATATATATATTATATTATATATATTATATTATTATATATATATATATATATATATATATATATATATATATGATACATATGGGTGTGTGTTGACGGCTGCTTGTATTTGCAGCTAGCAACCTCCCACACACTAGTACAGGCCTACAGATACTCGTTAACATCGCGTGTGTGTGTGTGTATATATATATACATGTGTGTATATGTGCGTGCGCGAGCGCACACACACACACACACATAAATGTTACTCGTCAGCAACAGTAACTCCTTGGTACATTTGTGCGTATGCTCTGTGTGCGTGTGTGTCATAGTCAATTATCATATGGGCCATTTGTGATTTCGTAATTAGCATGAAATGTTGAAATGCTGTAAGAAGCCTCACAAGAGAGTCTATAGCCTATCCCTTGTCTACCTGATTATAATAGCAGGGTAGTTATGGAAGACAAAGAAGGCTGTTGTCACACAAGACAAGAAAAGGAAACGGTGTGGTGGTCATTGCTTTCTGGACGGAAACTAGGCTGGAAGACGTGAGAAAATTTTATCTGAAAACTTGTCACAATGTTATCCACCTCCAGCAACACCGCCATTACTACTGCTACTACTACTACTACTACTATTACTAATACTACTATAAGGCAACGAAGGAACGGCTACGTGGTCGCTCAGGTTGCTAGACATAGCAACCTAATTCTCTCAGATCATACCCTACCGTCTTAAGGGTTATATTGACCAGCGTTGCCCTCAGAAGCTCCAGAAAGATAGGGTGGTCACTAAAAGGTCTGCTCGATCAGGGCTAAGTTAGGGGACTAAACTATTACTTCCACCACATCACCACCCGCTACTACACCCAATACAACCAAACCACTGTGCGTGAGCAGATAAACCACCGACCTTGAATACAGCCAAAATATGACAGATTTTGACCGACTGTAACATTGAAAATTCAATATATGATAAGGCGATTTAGACTCAATAACAAATATGTGTGTGTGTGTGTGTGTGTGTGTGTGTGTGTGTGTGTGTGTGTGTGTGTGTGTGTGTGTGTGTGTGTGTGTGTGTATGAATGTGTGTGTCCGTATCTATATAATTAGATATGTGCTGTGGTATAATGAAAGGTATGGGGGGTGCGTGCAGTGGTCAACATGATCACATAAACGCTTGATTGGCTTCGATACTTCTCTCTCCATCTCACACAATGATCTCATCTGTTTTTTTTTCTTTTTATGTTTCATAATCGAACACCACTGAAATATCAATCACCAATATATCATACACACACACACACACAAATTGCCTGTATGTGTGTACTGGAATACTGTATCAATAAGCAAATTACATTAACATATAGACAATTCATTATATATACTTATATATATATATATATATATATATATATATATTCCGCTCTAAACATGCTGAATGTATTAAGGCCAAGCTTAAACTTCTGGGTACCAGCTTTTAAATACGTGTTGCTTATTACTCGTTAGTAATAAACAATATATGTTACTATTACTAATCATTAATGAATAATTACAACTAATAATAAACTTCGCACATTACTGCTGGTATCTATTTGGTTTTATCATTCATTAAAAGCGGGATCTGGCTGAACATGCACGAGATGATGGTGATGGTGATGAAGAATGCCATTAGTCTAATAATAAATATAGCAGTTTTAATTAACAACTGACTAAATGTTTTCTTCGTAGATAACTGTAAACATATATTTAATACACGATCTGGTTAACCACACATATGCGAGTATATATAACGTGTTTACACGAATAAATTCCAAGAACTCGGTTGTGAATGAAATATACATAACTGGGTACACCTCTGATCACAGATCTACTGGATATTAACACCAATCATATAAATTTAAGGGAACACAAATGCGCCTGCCTGCTAGAAATAAGAGGTAAAACCCTCATTCAAACCAGCAATAATAAAACTGAAAGTTTATTTCTAGCAGGCAGGCACATTTGTGTGTCCTTACGATAGATATAAATTTTAATTCTATAGCTATATAATGCTATTTCGGACCTGCAATCACTCATATTATTGCTGTTGCTATCAACTATTTATATTACCATGGATAATAAATAACTATATATTATATATATATATATATATATATATATATATATATATATATATATATATATATATATAGACACACACATACATACATACACACGTACATATAAATGAATGACGACCACTGCAAACGTATCGCTTTCACAGGTAGATTAGCGTTAATATAGTTAATACGGCTAATTAGAAATAATCATATGGTGAGGTAGAAAAATATTATTATTATTATTAGTCACAAATATTTTCACTTTTCCGGAAAGCTTGCCAAAAACACACCTCCAAATAAATATGCTTCTGGTTTTACTTATGACTAGCATTCATTGTTATTTAATGAATGGGTGCTTTTAAGATATACGTTTACAATAAAACCTTTATCAGTTTTAAAACTAAATACTACACATATATAAGTGATCTTCCCATATATATATATATATCTATATATGTGTGTATATATTGTTGTTACATAAGAGATCTTTCCTCGAGTCTGTACCCTATTTTAATTAGGGTTTCCACCTCAAGTCTCTCCACCCCATTTCAATCGATATTAAAATTATGACAACACAAAATGGTTTCTTTTAAAGAATTTCCCATTATCTGGATTACTTTTTTGCCCTTTCGTTTCGTTTTGGGGCGGGGTTTTTTTTTTCTTTAGGTCCAAGGTTTTATTAAATTTCTTTTTTTACAGATGTGATCAAAATAGGATGGCGTGTGACGTTCATATGTCCCACGACATAATTGAATGAAATCGACTGCAAATGGGACTTGAAAACACGTCTAAGTCAAGGGGTATTTTGGTATATATATATATATATATATATATATATATATATATATATATATATATATACATATATATACATATATATATATATATACCCCCACAGTTTCCTAATTTCCTTTCTGATTTGTGTGTGCAACTGTGTACTGTTACAAGGGTGGATGTGAAAGTGAGTGTCGGCGGTTACAAGTATGTTTCCCGAGTGTGACTGAATGTGTAGCTACAAGTGTAACTGGTGTGTGTTCGTGTGTGCGCGCGCGCGTCTACTTGTGTCACTGCGTGTTTTGTAACAAAGTGTGTAACTATTACGTGTGTGTTTTGTATAACTGAGTGTATATGTTTTCCCTCTCAGCCTTGTTTGATGATCGAATGTGTAAACTGTGTCAGCCATTGAAAATTCTGTCTTACGTCATTCCAACACATGTTTTTTTTTTTCTGGGAGAGAGAGACGAATGGGGGAAGACACTGTTGCCCTTTGAATTTGTTTTAATTGGAAACACACACACACACACACACATACAACACTAACCACCTCTAGACACACACGTAGGACTGTTGCATACCTCTATCATCGCCATCACAGGTGACAACATAACTGACACACGGGGGGGGGGGGGGGTCGCATGGGAAATATGAAAAATAAAATCGATGCCGGTGAAATTTGATCTCGAAACCTGGAGAGAAGTGAGATTTAATGCTGTCCTGTCAGCCTTCGTCTCGCGCCCTGCAATTATTATGTTACCCCCGCCAGAACCATATAATTAACCATCGTTATTATTACTACTACCATTATAATTAACTAATTACAAGCCGACAACACAACTTCTGTGTTGTCGTTTGACATGGTTAAAAATAGAAACTAAATCGTCTTCAAATCCCAGTCTATTAGTTGTGATGAAGAACACTAAAGATATATTATGACTGAATAAAAAGATGGGATGGTCACGGCTGGAAGTGCTTTGATTAAAGGTTTTTCTGGGTCTCAAGAGTGACCTGAGGGCTTTAAACAACCCCATTACCGTCAGTCAATTAACTAACATTAATTAAGAATTTTTAAAAACCATAAACGTCATGAGTAGTCGGTCAACATGCGAGAAATAGCAGCTAAATTCTCTTCATATTACAACCTAAAGTCGAAGGAAAGAAATGCTATGTTGGATACTGTAGTCCTGGGTTCAGTGCTGAGA
Source organism: Octopus bimaculoides (assembly GCF_046866305.1). Lineage (NCBI taxonomy): Eukaryota > Metazoa > Mollusca > Cephalopoda > Octopoda > Octopodidae > Octopus > Octopus bimaculoides. The sequence goes on from NC_142931.1 coordinate 146,118,125, forward strand.
AAAGAGGGGGTTGGTCACGGCCGGAATGCCTCTGATCACTAGTGATCGGAGTTGACTGCCCTAGAGTTTAAAAAAAAAGACAACCACTAACGGTTGAGAGACGTGCCTATGAAAGAACCTCAAAGAAATAGCAGCCAAATCTCCATTAAAGAATTCCTACCCTCTTTAAATGTGTATACCATTTGGTTTGTAGAAAAATCTGGATAGTCACGATCATAGGTTGCTGTATCATGGGCTGATCTGTACGAGAGAGTTAAATAACAACAACAATAATATATATAAATCCATGGTTTTGGGTTGACTTTCTCACTTACCTTCCCAATATCGTAGTCTTCTGTTGGAATGATTTCTATTATATCGCTCTCTTCCAGTGTAGAACCTTCCGTGTCTCCAGCCTCCATTGTACTATGAAGATTATTAATATCACTACTACGGGATGATGATAATAATAATAATAATAAATAGTGGTGGAGCAACAACACTCATCAACCGACCAGTTGCTGCCGTTTGATACAGAGGGAGATATTACACTCAGACTTTTCGATATATCTTCTTCAGATTAGATCGGGGGGAACCACAGATGATGAGGTAGTGGTACGAATTGCTTAATTAATTATCATCAGAAAGAAAGAGAAAAATCAACCTTGCTTCTTTCTTAATTATTATTAAATTATAATTATCCGCTGTCTCGTTTTTTTGTTTGGTTTTTTCTTCTTAGAGCTTTTTTTCCGTCTGATTTTTCTTTGACTATTTACTACGACTGTCCCTTCTTTTCTTCCTGCAAGGAATTTTTCCTTCCTTCACACACATATATAGATTCTATATATCTATATAACAGACATAATAATTATATAGATATATAGGCGGCTATATATATATATATATATAACTGGGTGCTATATATATATACAACTCGTTTAGTAGTGAATTGGAATTCTTGCCAGAGGTTGAAAATTGTTTAGCCGAAGGCAGACTCTGGCGGAAGAATGAAGTGAGACAGTCGACATCACTGATTCTTGAGAAGACAAGGAACGGTTCCAGGCTTAGAATTCTGGTTTGTGGGATCTTTTTTCCTTGTTGTATGATACATAAATGGTTTTGAGGCAGGACACTAGGCTTTATACATCCATTTTATACAGACAGAGATGGGTATATATATATACATACATACATACAGCTGAAGGTACGTATGTTTGTATATAGATGGATGGTTGTATAAAGATGACTGACTGCCTGTTGAAGTTGGACTAGAGACGGAGGAAGGGGGTAAAGAAAAAAGACGGAGATAAATATAGAAAAGAACTGGAGGATGAGGAGACAGGGGAGATCACTGGGTGCTATTAGAGCAAACAGTGCTAATAGAAGAGGCCGAGAAGAAGGAATGGTTATGAGGAAAAGTGAGAGGAAGGCAGGAAAGATATATTAATATTATAGAGAGGGTAAGATAGGGAGGACTAGGTTACGAGGAAGGGTGAGAGGAGGGCAGTAAAGATGTAGTAATAGTATAAAGGGGGAGAAGAAAGTAGATCATTGAAGATAAAGAGGAAAAGATAGAGAGAGGCATAAGGGAAAGAAGAGTAAAGTTTTAAAAAATTCCAATTCCTTGAGAGAAAACTGTAAAGAGAATGGTTAATGTGACTGGTCGGCACGATTGAATAGGTTTTCGGTAATTATTACGCCGAGGAAAAAGGGGGTTTCATTGAAGGGTCAAGCTAAAATATAAAAACTGCTTATTTTATTAATATTTTTTCAAGCAGCTTGCCGTATCCTAATGGCCTTTATATGGTAGGGGACATGGTCAGTGTGAGGACCGGGAGGTTTTCTAACGCATGCGTACGGACGGCAAGTTGTTGCACACATGCGTGATGGGATAGATAGATAGATAGACAGATAGAGGGAAAGAGCGGAAGAAAAACACTCAGCGGGAGAGAGAGAGAGAAAGAGGGGTGTAACAGATAGATAGAAAGAAGAATATAATAGAGAAGAGAGCGGGGAGGATGTCATAGATAAAGAGAGGGAAAGAAGACTGTAAGAAAGAGGAAGAAAGGTGTGATAGAGAGGTAGAATAACGGAATGTATGAGAAAGAGAAGTAGATTGTAACGAGAGAAAGAAGATAGGATAGAGAGAGAGAAAGAGTAAGAGAGTTAAGGAAGGAGAAAAGTGACAATAGTGAGATGAATTGAGCGGGAAAATTGAGTAATCAAAGGAAATGGGGGGCAGGAAGAAAGAAGGACAGAGGGAGGGTAGGAAAGGCTGAGAAGAGAGAGAATGCTAAGAGTGTGGCTGTAGAAAGAGAAAAAGAGAATAAAGAGGGAGAGAAAAAGAAAGTAGACGAGAAATGTTAATGTATGAAAATAGACAAGATTCAGTAAAGCGGTTAAAGAGCGAGAGAAGCTGAGCGTGGAATGGTGATAAACTGTAGAAGAAGAAAAAGAGTAAAAAGTGAGAGAGTAACAGTTGATGTAAAAGAGTTAGAAAATGTGAGAGAGAGAGAGAGGTGGAGAAAGTAACGGACGACGAAAGGGACATGGGTAAGGGTTGATGTGTAAGAGAGAGTAATAGTCAGTGCGAGCGAGAGAGAGAGTGAAAGAATGGGAAAAGAGAGGGCAAAGGAAAAAGACAGAACGGGTTAGAGAGAGAGAGAGAGCGATTGGGTATTGAACAAGCCATGACTTGATCTTAAGTTCACAGTTTATCTTTCTTAATCATGTTCATTTTATCAGTTGACATTAAAGTTGTATGGACATGTATTAATTGTTGCTGTTGTCAGGGTCGTCTTAGAAGCAATATAGGCCCTCGGGCAGATCAATGCACTGGGTCCTCTGGTATTTACTGAGAGCAAGTCGCAATATGCATAGATCAGAATTAGGCCTCTACACCCGTAAGACCCCTGGGCCTTACCCAGTGCGCCGATGCTTTGAGAGGGCCCTGACTGTTATTGTTCTTTAGTTCTATGCAAACTCTGATACGACAGGGCTGTCAATGGTTTTAGATCTGTGACATCCGATCTTTTATTTCGACATAATCCCCCAAATTATTTTCGGGCTTTCGCCTTTAGTTTCAGGTACATGCAACTGGGATTGCTTGTGAAACCGAAACAAGCCCGAGATATACAAAAATAGACGTGGGTGCCATGAGTAAACGAAACGAATGTACAATTGCATTCTCTCTATTTTAATTGCTAAATAGCCTAATATTTGGAAGTTATTACACTGGCATCGTAGAAAAAAGAAAAGATTTCTTATAAAAGAAATATATTTGAAAGTAATTGCAAATTGAAAACTCATTTTGAAACACACTTATATTCTTTCGAAAAAACATTACACTATTCAGCAAAAGCTGTAATTATGACATTAAATAAGTGACTTTCCAGTCTTTACATATTCGTTTCGCTTACTCGGAATATCCAAGACTAATTTTGTATTTACTCAGATTGTTTTGGTTTCGCTATCTGTCCTGCGTGTATATATGCCTAAAAACCAAAGACTGCCAAAGCAAAATATCAACTGCATATATTATTTAATGTGTCCTTCCTATTTTTTAAAAATATCACGGTGAGATTTGCTCAAACAGAATTTGGTAGCCATTTCTAGTAAATCACTCAACGACTTAGTTTACAATAAGGATTTCAGATTTTAGCCCAAGGCCAGCAATCTCTGAGGGAAGTGGATTGCTCTATTACATCGACCTCAGTATTTGACTGGTACTTCATTTTAACAACCCCGAAAGGATGAAAGGCTGAGTTAACCTCAGCAGAGGCTCTAACCATTCTGCCACTCTTCACCTTCACAGCTACCAACATCGTTCTCATAACTATCACCATCATGAAACCACATATGGTCACTCGATTTGCTAGAAATATCAACCAAACTTCCTTCAAATCACATCCTATTGTCTTTTAAAAGGAAGGACAACACATTAAACAGACTTGTTTGAGATACGCCATCATCGTTTAGTGTCCGTATTTCATATTGGCGTAGGTTGGATGGTTTGACAGGATCCGAAAGACCACAGGACTGTATCGAGTTCCACAGTTTTGGCACCGTTTCTATAGTTGGATGCCCTTCCTAACACCAACCACCGAGTGTACTGGGTGCTTTTTTTTTTTTACACACTCTCTCAGACTCAAAGACAAGGGTAGTTATGGCTACAAAATTTGTACTTGGTTCAGACACAACAATGGACATGACACATTAAGTTCCATTATCAACTGCACCCCTGTTGTCCTTCAAAGGATGTCCAGAGGTCCCTTTTGATAATTTAGCTGACTCTTGTGATCAACTGGTGGTGGGGGGTACGGGGCACTGTAGAGATTCTTACTGGCCACTCTGCTTACGTGATTGTTCATCGTGTTAGAAATAGCAGCTAAATTTTCCCTCAAACCATATCTAACTACTTAAAAACATGAGATATTACAAATGTTGTTCTAAATCCATAATGTCTGAAACCAAAATGCCAGCCAGAGAGTCTCTCCCATGCTACCGCTGCCAACTGTGAATGCTATGGCTGCTGTTGTTAACAAGTGAGTCCTGAGGCAAAAGATTACAACTGAAACAGTAGCTGCAACTACAACAACTACAACAACAACAACCGTAGCTACAATAACTGAAGCAGCAACAATGATTAAGACAAGCTTAATCCATTATCCCCACCAGCTCTACCATCGCCCTACCTCACCACCACCAGCACCAACACACTATCACCATGACAACTGTCATTAGATACCAGTAATATTCTAGAGTAAAGGGTCTACAGAGTCCATACATACCTCTGCATCCAAATGCCAAAGCCTTTATGTGGTCACTCTATATGGTAGAAATAGCAGCCAAATCACCCTTAAATCATGTCTTCTAACACTGTCTTCAGCATCTTCATTATCATCATTATTATTGTTGTCATCATCCTCGTCGTCATCATCATCATCATCATTGTCATCATCAGCAGCAGCAGCAGCACCATCCTCATCGATCATTATTGTTATCATCATCATCAGCAGCAGCATCATCGTCTTCATCATCATCATCAACATCAGCAACATCATCGTCATCATCATCATCGTCGTCATCATCATCATCGTCATCATCATCATCATCATCACCAACAGCAACAGCCATTTAAACTATCATCAAATTTGAATGTGTCAGAATGCATGATAATATTAATCCCAAGATTAAGATTAGTCTGAAGCTTGTGATTCAGATTAAGATGAGTCAGAAGCAAGGATTAACATGAAAGATGAAGAACAAATCTTAGCATCAATAAGGGACCATCTCTATGGGACTATAACTGATGTTGTTGGTGTTGTTGTTGTTGTTTAACTCCAGGTAAATCTTGTAGTCTCCTTCTTCTCCTTCCACCCTGCCTACATTGCCAGGGATTGGGTGTTGGTGAAGAACAAGCAACAGAGAAGACCATGGAAAGCATAATGAAAGATATTTTTATCAGAATTATTTGGCACCATCCCTAAACTTCAACTCACTACCTGGGAATTGATCTCAGATCACTATGTTCAGCAGTAAAGACAACTAAGCAACATAAACAAGATTCTGTCGAAGAATGATGACATCAGCAAAAAGTGACCATTCAGATCTCTTGTAGAAACAGGATGTCATTAACAGTTTGCCTTTGGTGTCTTTTGTTTGACAGACCATTACCTATGTAGGGGATTTGTTTATCTACTAACTGGTCAGTGGTCACAGCCCAACAAAGATCACAGCTGCATGAATTTACATCACTCAACATTGACTACAGTCTACTATCATTGCTGGCATACATCTCACACAAACTGTTGAACTGTTTCACTTGGTTTAAATATCTGTTTTTCTGTTGTTTGTTGCAACAACAACGTTTTTGATAATGATTAATAAAGACTTTGTATCTGGAACTTCATACAGGCTTCTCTTCTCCATCCTTCAACACCATGCAAAATATCCTATCAGTACACATTTATGAAAGACTTATGAGTAATGGGAGTTACCTACAGTAGTGCCAGAAGATGGTAAGTGACAGGATCGAAAGGAGACAACTCATAAGTTGATGTCTTCATGGTCAAAGACAGGCCAGCTGTGACCAGCACATCTTTTCAAAAGTATTTTACGTTATCTAATATGTGAAAGGGTTAAACTGCAGTGTGATAACAGAAGAGTGTGGAAAAGAAAATGTTAAATAAAAGGTGAGTAATTTATTTTTTATTTGTTTCAGTCACTGGACTGCAACCAGACTGGGGCACTGCTTTGAAGATAAAAGGCAGAATTCACCTCAGAATGCAGAGAGTTAAAACAAACACCATGAGGCATTTTGTCCAACACACAATTCACTTTGTTCTCTATTTAGAGGAGGAGGTGTAGGAGGAGGAGGAGAAGAAGAAGAAGAAAATGAAGAAGAAGAAGAAGAAGAAGAAGAGGAGGAGGAGAAAAAGGAGACAAAAATACATATTAGCTAATACTTGAGAAAAAATTTCAAAACTAAGAAGAAAACATGCAAAAAGAAAATGGTAAAGTTGAAAATGTCAGTGCCTGCTTCTGCGATTCCTTATCCATTCCTTGATTATCTGACAAGATATGTCCACAAACCAAACATTAGCAGAGATAATTTGAAATTTGAGTGGATGGCCTCCTAAATTCTACAACCTGGTGTAACTGTAACCGTAACAAAAGTAGGGGGGGGTAAGTAACGAGTGAAGGGGGCTGTTGTTTGTGTATCAACTCCACATAGGTTGGACCCAGTTCTAAAGAACCCCACCCATCTCAATAGTAACAGACTAGCGGGTGTGTGGGTGGGTGGTTTGGTGCGTAGAGATAAGGGTGGAGAGAGGTGGAACGACTGAAACGATATGTAATCTAACCGATGGAATTGGTGAAGAAGGAACTGTAAGAGTAAACGTTTTAAAGGGTCCCTTGATGGGAAGTAAATGACATTACATAAGTTGAACTCAACAAGATTTTCTCTGGCAGCACTTATCAATGGAATATGTCCGTTCAGTTGTTTACAATCAGTACCATATGTTTACACCCATACATACACACACAGAAGCACAGGCACACACACACACACACACACATATAAACATACATATACACACAGTAGGGGGTGGAAAATAGCTGTGGTGAAGGTAGACTTTGGTAATTAGTGATGGCAGCAGTAGGGGATAAAGCAGAGTAGCAGAGATTACGGTGGTGGTGGTGGAAACTAGATAATGGTAGAAGTCGCCAGATGATAAATTGGTTATTGTTGTTTTTTTATTTAACCCCCCTAAACGAACCTATGAAGCAGATCTATGGTCAAAGACATTCCAACAGTGACCATCCCATCTTTTTAAGAAATATGGAACTATTAATACATTGTCTCATATGTTTTTTTTTCCCCCTTATCTGAGATGACAAAGTGTAAGTCAAAACAGATTTGGTTGCTATTTCTAGCAGTAAGACTGATGCAGTTGATGTTCAAACCATCCAAAATTCATGAGATTAATGTGACTGATACTCATGCTTTCTATGACTGGTGAGACTGATGTAATTGATGCTTAGGTCCTCCAAGAAGAGTGAGGTTAATGTTTATTTTGAATCTCTATTGGTTAATACCTGGAATAAAAACATGTCCAAGGAAGGAACTTGAGGTTTGCATTGAACGATGCCAATGGGACAAACTCTGTGAAAAGCACCCAACTATCAGGTGGTGTTGTTCTACTTAGAACCAAGTTGTTCTTCATTAAGAAGATTAATGAACACAGTCATTCCAGCCATGACCTTCTCATAATTTTGTAATTAATATTACATAAAGCAACTTTGAATAAAACCTTTCTCATCTTTCAGTGCCATGTCCAGAATGTAGGACAATGGTGATCATGTCCTGCCACAATTGTCCGTTCTTTGTTTCCTGTAACAATTCCACTTCCTGATGTTTTAATGCTTCTTTCTTCCAACCATTTCTTCAAGCTTGGCATCCATATCATCCTTCTCCTTTCTCTGCTTCTTTTCCCGTCAATCTTTTGCCAAACTGCTTAGTTACACACCAACACCAGTTGCTAAGCAGAGGGTAGGGGACAAGCACAGACACAAAGACAAACAGACACACACACACACACATGTATATATATATATATATATATATATATATATATATATATATATATATATATATATATATATATAAATTCATATGACGAGCTTCTTTCAGCTTCCATTTACCAAATCCACTCAAGAGGCACTTGCCCAAGGTGTCACACAGTGGAACTGAACCCAGAACCATATGGTTCAGAAGCAAACTTCTTACCACAGAGCCAGACCTGTGTTCAACTCTAATATTGGGTTGGTGCATAATTATTGCGGCTTTTTTTCAACAAATTTTATTCAACAAAAGCAATAACAATATTTAACAAAAGCATTGTTAAATGACGGTGTGACCGTCTGCCAAGCAAGTGGGAAGCAGTAATTGAAGGAGATGGTAAGTATGCTCTGGAATAATCATTTAAAGATGTTTTTGTTACATGTTATTCATCATCATCATCATCATCGTTTAACGTCCGCTTTCCATGCTAGCATGGGTTGGACGATTTGACTGAGGACTGGTGAACCAGATGGCTACACCAGGCTTCAATCTGATTTGGCATAGTATCTACAGCTGGATGCCCTTCCTAACGCCAACCACTCCAAGAGTGTATTGGGTGCTTTTACGTGCCACTGGCATGAGGGCCAGTCAGGCAGTACTGGCAACGGTTTTTGTTAAATAAAATTTGTT